>NC_091173.1:35585737-35660737 GCF_040958095.1 Procambarus clarkii
AACCACTCCGAACACAACAACCCCTCCCAACACCACAACCACTCGCAACACCACCACTGCCAACACCACAACCACTCCCAACACCACAACCACTCCAAACACCACAACCACTCCCAACACCACCACCACTCCCAGCACCATAACTACTCCCAACAAAAACACCACAACTACCCCCAACACCACAACCACTCCCAACACCACAAGAACTCCCAACACCAACACCACTCCCTACACCAAAACCAATCCCAATACCAACACTACAACTACCCCCAACACCATAACCACTCCCATTACCACCACCACTCCCAACAAAACAACCACTCCCAACACCACAATTACTCCCAACACCACCACCACTCCCAACACTATGACCACTCCCTACACCATAACCACTCCAAACACCAACACCACAACCACTCCCAACACCACAAGAACTCCCAGCACTACAACCTCGTTCAACACAACAACCACCCCCCACACCACAACTTCTCCCAACACCACCACCACTCCCAACACCACCACCACTCCCAACACCACCACCACTCCCAAAGCCACTACCACTCCCAACACCACGACCTCTCTCAACACCACAACCACTCCCAAAACCACAACCACTCCCAACACCACCACCACTCCCAACACCACCACCACAACTGCCAACACCACCACCACTCCCAACACCACAACCACTCCCAACACCACAACCACTCCAACACCACAACCACTCCCAAAACCAAAACTACTCCCAACACCACCACCACTCCCAACACCACAAACACTCCCAACACCACCACCACTCCCAACACCACAAGCACCCTCAACACTACAACCACTCCTAACACCACAACCACTCCCATCACCACAACCACTCCCAACACAACAATCACCCCAACACCACAACCACTCCCAACACCACCACTCCCAACACCACAACCACTCCCAACACCACAACTACTCTCAACACCACAACCACTCCCAACACCACCACTCCCAACACCACAACCACTCCCAACACCACAACTACTCTCAACACCACAACCACTCCCAACACAACCACCACTCCCAACACCACAACCACTCCCAGCACCACAACCACTCCCAACACCACTACCACTCCCAACACCATAACCACTCCCAACATTACCACCACAACCACTCCCAACACCATAAACACTCCCAATACCAACACCACAACCACCCCCAACACCACAACAACTCCCAACACCACCACCACACCAAAAACCATTACCACTCCCATTACCACTACCACTCCCAACACCACAACCACTCCCAACACCACAACCACTCCCAACACCACCACCACTCCCAACACCACAAACACTCCCAACACCGCCACCACTCCCAACACCACAAGCACCCTCAACACTACAACCACTCCTAACACCACAACCACTCCCATCACCACAACCACTCCCAACACAACAATCACCCCAACACCACAACCACTCCCAACACCACCACTCCCAACACCACAACCACTCCCAACACCTCAATTACTCTCAACACCACAACCACTCCCAACACCACCACTCCCAACACCACAACCACTCCCAACACCACAACTACTCTCAACACCACAACCACTCCCAACACAACCACCACTCCCAACACAATACCTACTCCCAACACCAACACAACAACTACCCCCAACACCACAACCACTCCCAACACCACAACCACTCCCAACACTACCACCACTCCCAACACCATAACCACTCCCAACACCATAACCACTCCCAACACTAACACCACAACCACCCCAACATCACAACCACTCCCAACACCACCACCACTCCCAACATCATAACCACTCCCATTACCACCACCACTCTCAACACCTCTACCACTCCCAACACCCAAACCACTTCCAACACCAACACCACTCCCAACATCATAACCACTCCCATTACCACCACCACTCCCAACACCTCAAACACTCCCAACACCATTTTCACTCCTAACAACACAAACACTCCCAACATCACAACCACTCCCAACACCACAACCACTCCCAACACCAACACCACTCCCAAAACCAACACCACTCACAACCACAACACAAAAACTCCCAACATCACAACCACTCCCAACACCACAACCACTCCCAACACCAACACCACTCCCAAAACCAACACCACTCACAACCCCAACACCACTCCCAACACCACCACCACTCCCAACACCACAACAACTCCCAACACCATTATCACTCCTAACAACACAAACACTCCCAGCACCACCACCACTCCCAACATCACAACCACTCCCAACACCACCACCACTCCCAACACCTCCACCACTCCCATCACCAACACCACTCCCAACACCACAACCACTCCCAACACCAACACCACTCCCAAAACCAACACCACTCACAACCCCAACACCACTCCCAATACCACCACCACTCCCAACACCACAACAACTCCCAACACCATTATCACTCCTAACAACACAAACACTCCCAACATCACCACCACTCCCAACACCACCACCACTCCCAACATCAACACAACTCCCAACACCACAACCATTCCCAATACCACAACTACTCCCAACACCACTACCACTCCCAACACCACGACCTCTCTCAACACCACAACCACTCCCAAAACCACAACCACTCCCAACACCACCACCACTCCCAACACCACCACCACAACTGCCAACACCACCACCACTCCCAACACCACAAACACTCCCAACACCACCACCACTCCCAACACCACAAACACCCTCAACACTACAACCACTCGTAACACCACAACCACTCCCATCACCACAACCACTCCCAACACAACAACCACCCCAACACCACAACAACTTCCAACACAACCACCACTCCCAACACAATACCTACTCCCAACACCAACACAACAACTACCCCCAACACCACAACCACTCCCAACACCACAACCACTCCCAACACTACCACCACTCCCAACACCATAACCACTCCCAACACCATAACCACTCCCAACACTAACACCACAACCACCCCAACATCACAACCACTCCCAACACCACCACCACTCCCAACATCATAACCACTCCCATTACCACCACCACTCTCAACACCTCTACCACTCCCAACACCCAAACCACTTCCAACACCAACACCACTCCCAACATCATAACCACTCCCATTACCACCACCACTCCCAACACCTCAAACACTCCCAACACCATTTTCACTCCTAACAACACAAACACTCCCAACATCACAACCACTCCCAACACCACAACCACTCCCAACACCAACACCACTCCCAAAACCAACACCACTCACAACCACAACACAAAAACTCCCAAGATCACAACCACTCCCAACACCACAACCACTCCCAACACCAACACCACTCCCAAAACCAACACCACTCACAACCCCAACACCACTCCCAACACCACCACCACTCCCAACACCACAACAACTCCCAACACCATTATCACTCCTAACAACACAAACACTCCCAACACCACCACCACTCCCAACATCACAACCACTCCCAACACCACCACCACTCCCAACACCTCCACCACTCCCATCACCAACACCACTCCCAACACCACAACCACTCCCAACACCAACACCACTCCCAAAACCAACACCACTCACAACCCCAACACCACTCCCAATAGAACCACCACTCCCAACACCACAACAACTCCCAACACCATTATCACTCCTAACAACACAAACACTCCCAACATCACCACCACTCCCAACACCACCACCACTCCCAACATCAACACAACTCCCAACACCACAACCATTCCCAATACCACAACTACTCCCAACACCACTACCACTCCCAACACCACGACCTCTCTCAACACCACAACCACTCCCAAAACCACAACCACTCCCAACACCACCACCACTCCCAACACCACCACCACAACTGCCAACACCACCACCACTCCCAACACCACAAACACTCCCAACACCACCACCACTCCCAACACCACAAACACCCTCAACACTACAACCACTCGTAACACCACAACCACTCCCATCACCACAACCACTCCCAACACAACAACCACCCCAACACCACAACCACTCCCAACACCATCACTCCCAACACCACAACCACTCCCAACACCACAACTACTCTCAACACCACAACCACTCCCAACACAACCACCACTCCCAACACAATACCTACTCCCAACACCAACACCACAACTACCCCCAACACCATAACCACTCCCAACACCATAACCACTCCCAACATTAACACCACAACCACCCCAACATCACAACCACTCCCAACACCACCACCACTCCCAACATCATAACCACTCCCATTACCACCACCACTCTCAACACCACAACCACTCCCAACACCACAACCACTTCCAACACCAACACCACTCCCAACATCATAACCACTCCTATTACCACCACCACTCCCAACACCATTTTCACTCCTAACAACACAAACACTCCCAACATCACAACCACTCCCAACACCACAACCACTCCCAACACCAACACCACTCCCAAAACGAACACCACTCACAACCACAACACAAAAACTCCCAACATCACAACCACTCCCAACACCACAAACACTCCCAACACCAACACCACTCCCAAAACCAACACCACTCACAACCCCAACACCACTCCCAACACCACCACCACTCCCAACACCACAACAACTCCCAACATCATTATCACTCCTAACAACACAAACACTCCCAACACCACCACCACTCCCAACACCTCCACCACTCCCATCACCAACACCACTCCCAACACCACAACCACTCCCAACACCAACACCACTCCCAAAACCAACACCACTCACAACCCCAACACCACTCCCAATACCACCACCACTCCCAACACCACAACAACTCCCAACACCATTATCACTCCTAACAACACAAACACTCCCAACACCACCACCACTCCCAACACCACCACCACTCCCAACATCACAACCACTCCCAACACCACAACCACTCCCAACACCACCACCACTCCCAACATCAACACAACTCCCAACACCACAACCATTCCCAATACCACAACTACTCCCAACACCAAAACTACTCCCAATACCAAAACCTCTCCCAATACAACAACTACTCCCAACACCACCACCATTTCCAACACCAACACCGGTCCCAACACCAACACCACTCCCAACACCACAACCACTCCCAACACAACCACCTCTCCCAACACCACAACCTCTCCCAACACCACAACCACTCCCAACACAACCACCACTCCCAACTCCACAACCACTCCTAACACCACAACCACTCTCAACACAACTAAGACTCCCAACACCACCACCACTCCCAACACCACAACCACTCCCAACACCACAACCATTCCCAACACCACAACCACTTCCAACACCACAACCACTTCCAACACCACAACCACTCCCAGCACCACAACCACTCCCAACACCACTACCACTCCCAACACCACAACCACTCCCAACATTACCACCACAACCACTCCCAACACCATAAACACTCCCAATACCAACACCACAACCACCCCCAACACCACAACAACTCCCAACACCACCACCACACCAAAAACCATTACCACTCCCATTACCACTACCACTCCCAACACCACAACCACTCCCAACACCACAACCACTCCCAACACCACCTCCACTCCCAACACCACAACCACTCTCAACACCAACACCACAACCACTCCCAACACCACAACCACTCCCAACACCACCACAATTCCCAACGCCAGCACCACTCCCAACACCAACACTGCTCGGAAAACCAACACCACTCCCAACACCACAACCTGGCCCAACACCACAACCACTCCCAACACCACAACCACTCCTAACACCACCACTACTGCCAACGCGACAACCACTCTCAACACCACCATCACTCAAAATGCAACAATCACTCTCAACACCACCATCATTCCTAGCACCATAACCACTCCCAACACCACAAACACTCCCAACACCACTACCACTCCCAACACCACAAACACCCTCAACACTACAACCACTCGTAACACCACAACCACTCCCATCACCACAACCACTCCCAACACAACAACCACCCCAACACCACAACCACTCCCAACACCACCACTCCCAACACCACAACCACTCCCAACACCACAACTACTCTCAACACCACAACCACTCCCAACACAACCACCACTCCCAACACAATACCTACTCCCAACACCAACACCACAACTTCCCCCAACACCATAACCACTCCCAACACCATAACCACTCCCAACATTAACACCACAACCACCCCAACATCACAACCACTCCCAACACCACCACCACTCCCAACATCATAACCACTCCCATTACCACCACCACTCTCAACACCACAACCACTCCCAACACCACAACCACTTCCAACACCAACACCACTCCCAACATCATAACCACTCCCAACACCTCAAACACTCCCAACACCATTTTCACTCCTAACAACACAAACACTCCTAACATCACAACCACTCCCAACACCACAACCACTCCCAACACCAACACCACTCCCAAAACCAACACCACTCACAACCACAACACAAAAACTCCCAACATCACAACCACTCCCAACACCACAACCACTCCCAACACCAACACCACTCCCAAAACCAACACCACTCACAACCCCAACACCACTCCCAACACCACCACCACTCCCAACACCACAACAACTCCCAACATCATTATCACTCCTAACAACACAAACACTCCCAACACCACCACCACTCCCAACACCTCCACCACTCCCATCACCAACACCATTCCCAACACCACAACCACTCCCAACACCAACACCACTCCCAAAACCAACACCACTCACAACCCCAACACCACTCCCAACACCACCACCACTCCCAACACCACAACAACTCCCAACATCATTATCACTCCTAACAACACAAACACTCCCAACACCACCACCACTCCCAACACCACCACCACTCCCAACATCACAACCACTCCCAACACCACAACCACTCCCAACACCACCACCACTCCCAACATCAACACAACTTCCAACACCACAACCATTCCCAATACCACAACTACTCCCAACACCAAAACTACTCCCAATACCAAAACCTCTCCCAATACAACAACTACTCCCAACACCACCACCATTTCCAACACCAACACCGGTCCCAACAACAACACCACTCCCAACACCACAACCACTCCCAACACAACCACCTCTCCCAACACCACAACCTCTCCCAACACCACAACCACTCCCAACACAACCACCACTCCCAACTCCACAACCACTCCTAACACCACAACCACTCTCAACACAACTAAGACTCCCAACACCACCACCACTCCCAACACCACAACCTCTCCCAACACCACAACCATTCCCAACACCACAACCACTTCCAACACCACAACCACTTCCAACACCACAACCACTCCTAGCACCACAACCACTCCCAACACCACTACCACTCCCAACACCACAACCACTCCCAACATTACCACCACAACCACTCCCAACACCATAAACACTCCTAATACCAACACCACAACCACCCCCAACACCACAACAACTCCCAACACCACCACCACACCAAAAACCATTACCACTCCCATTACCACTACCACTCCCAACACCACAACCACTCCCAACACCACAACCACTCCCAACACCACCTCCACTCCCAACACCACAACCACTCTCAACACCAACACCACAACCACTCCCAACACCACAACCACTCCCAACACCACCACAATTCCCAACGCCAGCACCACTCCCAACACCAACACTGCTCGCAAAACCAACACCACTCCCAACACCACAACCTGGCCCAACACCACAACCACTCCCAACACCACAACCACTCCTAACACCACCACTACTGCCAACGCGACAACCACTCTCAACACCACCATCACTCAAAATGCAACAATCACTCTCAACACCACCATCATTCCTAGCACCACAACCACTCCCAACACCACAACCACTCCCAACACCACCACCACTCCCAACACCACAAACACTCCCAACACCACCACCACTCCCAACACCACAAACACCCTCAACACTACAACCACTCTCAACACCACCATCACTCAAAATGCAACAATCACTCTCAACACCACCACTACTCCCAACACCACCAACAGAACCAATGAAGAGCAGAGGTGCCATAGGCACAATCAGAGAACACTGTATAAACATCAGAGGTCCGCGGTTGTTCAACGTCCTCCCAGCAAGCATAAGAAATATTGCCGGAACAACCGTGGACATTTTCAAGAGGAAACTAGATTTATTCCTCCAAAGAGTGCCGGACCAACCGGGCTGTGGTGGGTATGTGGGCCTGCGGGCCGCTCCAAGCAACAGCCTGGTGGACCAAACTCTCACAAGTCGAGCCTGGCCTCGGGCCGGGCTTGGGGAGTAGAAGAACTCCCAGAACCCCATCAACCAGGTAACCAGGTAACCACAACCACTCACAACACCAACACCACTGCCAACACCACCACCACTCCCAACACCACTAAAACTCCCAACACCAACACCACTCCCAACACCACCAACACTCCCAACACCAACACCACTCCCAACACCACAACCATTCCCAATACCACAACTTCTCCCAACACCAAAACTACTCCCAATACCAAGACCTCTCCCAACACCACATCCACTCCCAACACCAGCACCACTCCCAACACTACAAACACTCCCAACACCACCACTACTCCTAACACCATGACCACTCCCAACACCACCACCACACCCAACACCACCACCACTCCCAACACCACAACCACTCCCAAAACCACAACCACTCCCAACACCACCACCACTCCCAACACCACCACCACTCTCAGCACCACAACCACTCCCAACACCACAACCAGTTAAACACCACCACAACTGTCAACACCACCACCACTCCCAACACCACAACCACTCATAACACCACAACCACTTTAACACCACAACCACTCCCAAAACCAAAACTACTACTAACACCAGCACCACAACCACTCCCAACACCACAACCTCTCCCAACACCACCACCACTCCCAACACCACCACCACACCCTACACCACAACCACTCCCAAAACCACAACCACTCCCAACACCACCACCACTTCCAACACCACCACCACTCTCAGCACCACAACCACTCCCAACACCACCACCACTCCCAACACCACAACCACCCTCAACACCACAACCACTCCTAACACCACAACCACTCCCATCTCCACAACCACTCCCAACACAACAACCACCCCCAACACCACAACCACTCCCAACACCACCACTCCCATCACCACAACCACTCCCAACACCACAAACACTCCCAACACCACCACCACTCCCATCACCACAACCACCCTCAACACCACAACCACTCCTAACACCACAACCACTCCCATCACCACAACCACTCCCAACACAACAACCACCCCCAACACCACAACCACTCCCAACACCACCACTCCCAACACCACAACCACTCCCAACACCACAACTACTCTCAACACCACAACCACTCCCAACACCACCACCACTCCCAACACAATAACTACTCCTAACACCAACACCACAACTACCCCCAACACCACAACCACTCCCAACACCACAACCACTCCCAACTCTACCACCACTCCCAACACCATAACCACTCCCAACACTATAACCACTCCCAACACTAACACCACAACCACCCCCAACATCACAACCACTCCCAACACCACCACCACTCCCAACATCATAACCACTCCCATTACCACCACCACTCCCAACACCTCAGTCACTCCCAACACCATTATCACTCCTAACAACACAAACACTCCCAACACCACCACCACTCTTAACATCACAACCACTCCCAACACCACCACCACTCACACCTCCACCACTCCCATCACCAACACCACTCCCAACACCACAACCACTCCCAACACCAACACCACTCCCAAAACCAACACCACTCACAACCCCAACACCACTCCCAACACCACCACCACTTCCAACACCACAACTACTCCCAACACCATTATCACTCCTAACACCACCACCACCCCCAACACCACCACCACTCCCAACACCACCACCACTTCCAACACCACAACTACTCCCAACAACACAAACACTCCCAACACCACCACCACTCCCAACACCACCACCACTCCCAACATCACAACCACTCCCAACACCACAACCACTCCCAACACCACCACCACTCCCAACACCAACACAACTCCCAACACCACAACCATTCCCAATACCACAACTACTCTCAACACCAAAACTACTCCCAATACCAAAACCTCTCCCAATACAACAACTACTCCCAACACCACCACCATTTCCAACACCAACACCGATCCCAACACCAACACTACTCCCAACACCACAACCACTCCCAACACAACCACCTCTCCCAACACCACAACCTCTCCCAACACCACAACCACTCACAACACAACCACCACTCCCAACTCAACAACCACTCCTAACACCACAACCACTCTCAACACAACTACCACTCCCAACACCACCACCACTCCCAACACCACAACCACTCCCAACACCACAACCACTCCCAACACCACAACCACTCCCAACATCACAACCACTCCCAACACCACAACCACTCCCAGCACCACAACCACTCCCAACACCACAACCACTCCCAACACCACAACCACTCCCAACACCACCTCCACTTCCAACACCACAACCACTCTCAACACCAACACCACAACCACTCCCAACACCACAACCACTCCCAACACCACCACCATTCCCAACGCCAGCACCACTCCCAACACCAACACTGCTCTCATAACCAACACCACTCCCAACACCACAACCAGGCCCAACACCACAACCACTCCCAAAACCACAACCACTCCTAACACCACCACTACTGCCAACGCGACAACCACTCTCAACACCACCATCACTCAAAATGCAACAATCACTCTCAACACCACCATCATTCCTAACACCACAACCACTCCCAACACCACTACCACTCCCAACACCACAACCACTCACAACACCAACACCACTCCCAACACCACCACCACTCCCAACACCACAACAACTCCCAACACCAACACCACTCCCAACACCACCACCACTCCCAACACCAACACCACTCCCAACACCACAACCATTCCCAATACCACAACTTCTCCCAACACCAAAACTACTCCCAATACCAAGACCTCTCCCAACACCACATCCACTCCCAACACCACCACCACTCCCAACACCACAACAACTCTCAACACCAACACCACTCCCAACACCACCACCACTCCCAACACCAACACCACTCCCAACACCACAACCATTCCCAATACCACAACTTCTCCCAACACCAAAACTACTCCCAATACCAAGACCTCTCCCAACACCACATCCACTCCCAACACCAGCACCACTCCCAACACCACAAACACTCCCAACACCACCACTACTCCCAACACCATGACCACTCCCAACACCACCACCTCTCCCAACACCACAACCACTCCCAAAACCACAACCACTCCCAACACCACCACCACTCCCATCAGCACCACCACTCTCAGCACCACAACCACTCCCAACACCACAACCACTTAAACACCACCACAACTGTCAACACCACCACCACTCCCAACACCACAACCACTCATAACACCACAACCACTTCAACACCACAACCACTCCCAAAACCAAAGCTACTCCCAACACCAACACCACAACCACTCCCAACACCACAACCTCTCCCAACACCACCACCACTCCCAACACCACAACCACACCCAACACCACCACCACTCCCCACACCACCACCTCTCCCAACACCACAACTACTCCCAAAACCACAACCACTCCCAACACCACCACCACTCTCAGCACCACAACCACTCCCAACACCACAACCACTTAAACACCACCACAACTGCCAACACCACCACCACTCCCAACACCACAACCACTCATAACACCACAACCACTTCAACACCACAACCACTCCCAACACCACAACCACTCCCAGCACCACAACCACTCCCAACACCATAACCACTCCCAACACCACAACGACTCCCAACACCACCTCCACTCCCAACACCACAACCTCTCTCAACACCAACACCACAACCACTCCCAACACCACAACCACTCCCAACACCACCACCATTCCCAACGCCAGCACCACTCCCAACACCACCAACACTCCCAACACCACAACAACTCCCAACACCAACACCACTCCCAACACCACCACCACTCCCAACACCAACACCACTCCCAACACCACAACCATTTCCAATACCACAACTTCTCCCAACACCAAAACTACTCCCAATACCAAGACCTCTCCCAACACCACATCCACTCCCAACACCAGCACCTCTCCCAACACCACAAACACTCCCAACACCACCACTACTCCCAACACCATGACCACTCCCAACACTACCACCTCTCCCAACACCACAACCACTCCCAAAACCACATCCACTCCCAACACCACCACCACTCCCAACACCACCACCACTCTCAGCACCACAACCACTCCCAACACCACAACCACTTAAACACCACCACAACTGTCAACACCACCACCACTCCCAACACCACAACCACTCATAACACCACAACCACTTCAACACCACAACCACTCCCAAAACCAAAACTACTCCCAACACCAACACCACAACCACTCCCAACACCACCACCTCTCCCAACACCACAACCACTCCCAAAACCACAACCACTCCCAACACCACCACCACTTCCAACACCACCACCACCCTCAGCACCACAACCACTCCCAACACCACAACCACTTCAACACCACAACCACTCCCAAAACCAAAACTACTCCTAACACCACCACCACTCCCAACACCACCACCACTCCCAACACCACAACCACCCTCAACACCACAACCACTCCCAACACCAAAACCACTCCCAACACAACAACCACTCCCAACACAACAACCACCCCCAACACCACAACCACTCCCAACACCACCACTCCTAACACCACAACCACTCCCAACACCACAACCACTCCCAACATCACAACCACTCCCAACACCACCACCACTCCCAACACCATAACTACTCCCAACACCAACACCACAACCACTCCCAACACCACAACCACTCCCAACACCAACACCACTCCCAACACCATAACCAATCCCAATACCAACACCACAACCACTCCCAACACCATAACCACTCCCAACACCATAACCAATCCCAGTACCAACACCACAAGAACTCCCAACACTACAACCACTCTCAACACAACAACCACCCCCAACACCACAACCCCTCCCAACACCACCACCACTCCCAACGCCACCACCACTCCCAAGACCACCAACACTCCCAACACCACCACCTCTCCAAACACCACAACCACTCCCAAAACCACAACCACTCCCAACACCACCATCACTCCCAACACCACCACCACTCTCAGCACCACAACCACTCTCAACACCACAACCACTTAAACACCACAACAACTGCCAACACCACCACCACTCCAAACACCACAACCACTCCCAACACCACAACCACTCCCACACCACAACCACTCCCAAAACCAAAACCACTCCCAACACCACCACCACTTCCAACACCACAAACACTTCCAACACCACAAACACTCCCAACACCACCACCACAACCACCCTCAACACCACACCCACTCCCAACACCACCACTCCCAACACCACAACCACTCCCAACACCACAACCACTCCCAACACCACCACCACTCCCAACACCATAACTACTCCCAACACCAACACCACAACTACCCCCAACACCACCACCACTCCCAACACCACAACCACTCCCAACGCCAGCACCACTCTCAACACCAACACCACTCTCAAAACCAACACCTCTCCCTACAACACAACCAGGCCCAACACCACAACCACTCCCAACACCACAACCACTCCCAACACCACCTTCACTCTCAATGCAACAATCACTCCCAACACCATTATCACTCCTAACAACACAGACACTCCCAACAACACCACCACTCCCAACACCACAACCACTCCTAACACCAACACCACTCCCAACACCAACACCACTCCCAACACCACAACCATTCCCAATACTACAACCACTCCCAACACCACCACCACTCCCAACACCACAACCACTCCCAACACAACCACCTCTCCCAACACCACAACCTCTCCCAACACCACAACCACTCCCAACACCACAACTACCCCCAACACCACAACCACTCCCAACACAACCACCACTCCCAACACAACCACCACTCCCAACTCCACAACCACTCCTAACACCACAACCACTCTCAACACAACCACCACTCCCAACACCACCACCACTCCCAACACCACAACCACTCCCAACACCACAACCACTCCCAACACCACAACCACTCCCAACACCACAACCACTCCCAACACTACAACCACTCCCAACACCACCACCACTCCCAACACCACCACCACACCCAACACCAACACCACAACTACCCCCAACACCACAACCAATCCCAACACCACAATCACTCCCAACAACACCACCACTCCCAACTCCATAACTACTCCCAACATTACCACCACCACCACTCCCAACACCATAACTACTCCCAATACCAACACCACAACCACCCCCAACACCACAACCACTCCCAACACCACCACCACTCCCAACACCATAACCACTCCCATTACCACCACCACTCCCAACACCACAACCACTCCCAACACCACAACCACTTACAACACCACCTCCACTCCCAACACCACAACCACTCTCAACAGCAACACCACAACCACTCCTAACACCACCACCACTGCCAACGCGACAACCACTCCCAACACCACCACCACTGCCAACGCGACAACCACTCCCAACACCACCATCACTCAAAATGCAACAATCACACTTAACACCACCATCACTCCTAACACCACAACCACTCCCAACACCACAACCACTCCCAACACCAACACCACTCCCAACACCACCACCACTCCCAACACCAACACCACTCCCAACACCACAACCATTCCCAATACCACAACTACTCCCAACACCACAACCACTTACAACACCACCTCCACTAGTCGTTCTAGGGACTCTAGTCAAGAAGTTTTCAAACTAACATACACTTGTGGGGTGTTGTATGAAGGCTCTTGCTGTGGACTATCATTTAAGACTAGTCAGAAGTCTGTGATTGCTCTGTAGAGAGAATTACAGAAATTTTCCTGTTTTTGTGAAATATGATGGGAGTTGAGAGAGAGTAGGTACTTGTCTAAAACCGTTAGAGGGGGAAGGACAGTGGGGTGAACGTTGCCCCCCCCCCCCTGCCATGTGAGACATTGCGCCACTGTCTTTAGGCCTCCCCCTCCTTGTGACGTCACGGGAGGCCTGTGATTGGTTTTGGTATCTCTACTCCTAGCTGAGTTTTGGTGCGAACAGCTGTTATTGGAAGCAGCACCATGGAATTGTGCCGGCTTTGTGCTGATTGATCAAGAGAAGGAAGGGGAGGTGGGGGAGATATGGGCATTTTGAGTTCCCCTACCCCGCCAAATCGTGAGTCTGAGAGAGGCAGCAAGCTGGGGAAGAAGTGATTGGGTGGGAGGCGGCAGCCTGCTACCCCCACCCCCGTTAATCGCTGTGTCAATACTCATCGTGGATGGCACTCCTGCCACCTGGGTTGTGTCAAGGCCCAATTTGCGTGAAATTGGGGCCGATGAGGTACGGAAGGACCAGTAAAAAGCCTCAGAGACATTGGGCACCCATGAGGCAGCTGGCAGAGCCTCATGGTGTAACAGGTGTTTCGAATATCCTGTCTAGTGTTGATTGACAATTGGTGGAATATGGGCAGTGTAATTGTGGTGATATTACAGACCCCTGCTGGACTTTGAATTCCACCTGGCGGTGTCCGTGTGGTGACGCCGCCGGCCATTGTCACCCGAGTGTATGAGCGAGCATGCTGATTTGATGGGCGTGTAGGTGGGTGATCTCCCCTCCACGTGTGTATGCCGGTGGGCGCCAGCCAGCCAGTCGGGGGCCACCCACCGAGGCCAACCGCACGGCCACCCCCCCCCCCCCTGCACTTCACCCCGCGCACCAGCTCAGCCCGAGTGGGGTGCTGGGACGTCATGCGCTACCCATGGCCACCCCCTAGGGCCACAATGTGGCCACTTGTTTGGCCACCTTCCCTGGACATTCGAGGGCCACACCTCGCACGAGGAGCGAGCTAGGTGTTTACAGCCAGAGAGGTAGTGACCAGGGTAAGGATTGTTGAAGATTTAAGGATGCCGTGAGTACAATAAATGTGGTTACAGTGAGGAAGCAGCTGAGAGACAGCTGTCTGTACTGTCGTTCAGGTGACTGGTTGGGGTGCACCTGGAGATGGATGTTGTACACGGGACCACACTGTAGATATATATATAGTTATATATAAGTGTGTAGACTGACTCGGGTATGTAACCGGTCAGTGTAGAGATCAACCATATAAATGATCCAGTTGTCGATTCTATATAATCGGTCAGACTGGATTAATGCCATAGAGTACCACTTGAAAACTATACCATTGTAGAGGTAGGCAGGCCAGTAATGCAGGGATGTCAGTGGATACCCTGAGGTCTGTGTAGTTAGAGATACATTTATCTGGTGATATAATTTTCATTGATTATGTGAATGCCATTTCTATGTGTTCATTTGCATGTTTTATGTACTAAGTTGTGTGGTGAGTCAGTAGATGTGATTGCCTAATGGTGTCATTAGCATGTGGGGTATTGCTGACAGCATCATTATGTTGCAGGTTTGTGCAGTGTTGTTATCTGATATACAATAGTACTGCCTTGGGAGCTGTGTTGAGGGTTTCAGGGACCTCTATGATTATTCAGGGGAATTCACAGTACTTAATTAGAGCAGGCAGTTGTTTTGGTAATTGCCTTGCTGAGGTAAGTGTGTGCTCACAGTAGTCCTTTGCAACGGTTGCAAGATAAGGGGGGCAGTAATATTGGTATACTCTTGTTGTTGCACAACCGTGTGTCATTACTGTGTGGGCACAGTAATTAACGAGTTGCAGTAGCCGCAACCGTATTTGGGCAGTGCATTTGTGTTGTTGCATGCCATTGTAGTGTGACCTATGTAACACTGGGGTTACTTTGTTTCTTTAAATTGTGTTGAGGGCGTGAGGATTCAGTGAGTTAATAAAAGGGGTAATTAACTGGATAAGGGGTGCACACTTATTGTTGAGTGCATGAGAGCTGTTATAGGAGAACAGTGTTGAGCTTGAGCGAGATTCGTCTCGGGTGCAATTAATTGTACGTGTGACAACTAATTGACCACTCTACCTAATTATGTAATTAGCCTTCTCTTCATGAATTCCCGTAGTGGGAGAGGATCTGTCAGAGTCTGTCAGTATTTGTGTTAACGGAATTTGCTCGGGACTAATTACTTTTCGGGGGTATAGCAATTTGTGGCTCATGATAATTAGTGGAGTAATTAACGTCTGGAGTCTTGAGGACTCAGATGACTCGGTAAAGCGAGGTCATGGAGCTAGCATAAATCGTTATTTTAATCATATCCTGTCTGAGGAAAGTGGATTAAGATGCACTCATGTTAATTAGGGTAATTAACTCCTTTCCTGTGAATTCACAGTGTTTGATGAGACCTGCTTAGGCAGTGCGGAGTGAGACGTATTTAGGTATGATTAATTATCGGTCCTGGTGACAGTTAATTAATTGCTTGGAGTTAATTAGGGTAATTAACACTCAGTAAAGTAAATTTTGACAGACTGTTGAGAAGCTACCAAGTTAAGGTATACTTAGTTAACGTAACTCAATGTGGATGTAATTAGTGGTCCGTTTGACCTTAATTAAGAATTACTCACTGAATACTTGCAAGGAGTCAAGTGTGATGTAATATAAGAGAGTTTTGAGTTATTGTTAACAAGATGACTTGTGTTAAGAGAGACAAGTGTTAATGATTAACGTAGAGTACCATCATGTTGTTGTCTATGAGAGACAAGTGTTTGTGATTAATGTAGTACTTTGTTGCTGACTGCTGCGATCAGTCAATTAACGTAATTAATCACATAATCAGTTTGGTAATTGATTAAGGCAATTTCTTTTGTTTATCGTCTGGTGACGAGAGTAGAGTAACTTAGGGATTACTGGAGCTGTGTGCTAGAATCCCACCTTGCCTGACTTTGTTTACTGTTTACAGTGCAACATCTTGTAGGGAGTTGTAAAGAGTGTTCACACTGGGTTGTGATAGGGGGAGTCACTGTTGGACTACCCGCCTAGTTATGGGGGTCACTCCTGTTTGGAAGGAGGACCCTTAAGCTTGTGATTAGAGTAGCTGTCAGGGAAGCCGTGAAACTATTGATTGCATGCTTGTGTCTCCAGTGGGCATCATTGTTCAGTTAGTTCACTTGTCAGCCCGAAGTGTCAGCTGGATGCTGTCATTTCTCGAGGGGCTGTTGAATAGCTGTGTTGCAATTGCCACTGGATGGACAATAACGTAACCATTCGCTGTGGTGTAACTGAGTCTGTGATATTTTTTTGATTTGCAATATTGCGTCATCAGTGGGCACACCTGTGTTCAGGTTAGTTCAGTATGCAGCCGCACAGCAAGGGTTGCTATTTAGCTGTTTGTTATCGTGCCACTGGATGGACATTAACATAACGTCAATTCGGTAATGTAGTAGTTAGTCTCTTGATATTAATAAATTGTTATGTTATAGAAAACGGTCTTTGATGTCAACCATTCTTTTCCACCCATGTTCTGCTTTATACGATTAAATGTTGATGTGATCTTTTGATATGACGGCTGTTCTTGGGAATTCGAATTCCAATTCATAGCGCCACATCAAATATAAATATTTGATTGTGAGAACCCGTCGGTTACCCTTTATTAGTTTTAACGTCCTGTTTAACTAGGAGGAGCCAGCGGCCAATTGTGGACAGGTTTTCACCCCTGGTGGTGGAGGCCTGGCGGTTTGCTCCCGCTTTTCCTTTTTCTATTGGACTCATGCTTAACTGCCGTGAGCAGCCTTTAAACTTGTAGTCCACCTCCTAAGGGGGGTAGGCGTAGAAAAAATCTCACAACAACCACAACTCCCAACACAACCACCACTCCCAACACCACAACCACTTCAAACACCACCTCATCTCGCAACACCACCACCACTCCCAACACCACCACCACTCCCAACACAACCACCACTCCCAACACAACCACCACTCCCAACACCACAACCACTCCCAACAACACAACCACTCCAAACACAACCATCACTCCCAACACCACAACCGCTCCCAACACCACAACCACTCCCAACACAACCACCACTCCAACACAACCATCACTCCCAACACCACAACCACTCCCAACACCACCACCACTACAACCACTCTCAACACAACAACCACCCCCAACACCACAACCACTCCCAACACCACCTCCACTCCCAACACCACCACCACTCCCAACACCACAACCACTCCCAAAACCCCCATACCCACTCCCAACACCACAACCACTTGCAACACCATTATCACTCCCAACACCACATCCATTCCCAACGCCACCACCACTCCCAACACCACAACTACTCCCAACACCACAACTACTCCCAACACCACAACCACTCCCAACACCACCACCACTCCCAACACCACAACTACTCCCAACACCACAACTACTCCCAACACCACAACCACTCCCAACACAACAACCACTCCCAACACCACAACCATTCCCAACACCACCATCACTCCAAACACCACATCCACTCCCAACACCTCCACCACTCCCATAAACTCAACCACTCCCAACTCCAACACCCTGTGGGAAGTAGTGAAATTCATATATATCCATGAGTTGCCCCCTTAACCCAGCCCGTGAGCGGTACTGAACCCCATACCCATCTTGTGGGTGCTATAGGAACCCATACCCATCTTGTGGGTGGTCGTGGACCCCATACCCATCTTGTGGGTGGTAGTGGACCACCAAACCTATCCTGTGGGTGGTGGTGAACCCCATACCAATCTTGTTGGTGGTAGTGGGCCCCATACTAATCTTGTTGGTAGTTGTGGACCCCATACCCATCTTGTGGGTTGTAGTGGATCCCATACCCATCATGTAGGTGGTATTGGACCCCATACCCATCATGTAGGTGGTAGTGTACCCCAAACCCATCTTGTGGGTGTTAGTGAACCTCATACCCATCATGTAGGTGGTAGTGGACCCCATACCCATCCTGTGGGAGTTGTTGGACCCCCCATACCCACCCTGTGAGTGGTAGTGGACCCCATACCCATCTTGTGGGTGGTAGTGGACCCCATAACTATCCTATGGGTGGTAGTGGACCCCATACCCATCTTGTGGGTGGTAGTGGACCCCATACCCATCTTGTGGGTGGTAGTAGATCCCATACCCATCTTGTGGGTGGTTGTGGACCCCATACCCATCCTGTGGGTGGGAGTGGACCCCTTACCCACCTAACAGGTGGTAGTGGACCCTATACCCATCCTACAGTGGTAGTACTGTAGACACCACACCATCCTGTTTGCAATAGTTTTCCCCATAGACATTCTAACGTAACATTGTTTTCTGTTGACGTTCCTTCCATACATGCTTTAAAGATTTTTAAAGCATGGACTAGTGTATATAATGTTGAATGATGAAGCTCTTATATTCTATGTAATAATTAATAGTGCTTATTATAATTTAATGAGAACAACTAATATTTCTCTAAACATAACTACGAGCCTTCAACAGGATGTAGCTGATCAGTAATTTTCTAAGAACATTGACAATAGTAGGTAAATTTCACAACCCATGAAGGACCTAAAAACAAAAAAAATCATTAAAATTGAACCAATCACGACTATTCTGCTGTCTACTAGGATTTCTCTGGCGATGGTTTGGTTGTGGGAAGAGATTATATGTTCCTTAATGGAGCCCTGTTGCTTATGCATCGTTAAACGCCTAGAAAGAGATGTTGTTGTCTTGCCAATATACTGTTTTTTTTTGGAGCGTACAGTCCCCAAGAGGGCATTTAAAGGCATAGACGACGCTGGTCTCTTTTAAAGCGTTCTGCTTTGTGTCTGGAGAGTTTCTCATGAGTAGGCTGGCCGTTTTTCTGGTTTTATAGTAAATCGTCAGTTGTATCCTCTGATTTTTGTCTGTAGGGATAACGTTTCTATTTACAATATCTTTCAGGACCCTTTCCTCCGTTATATGAGCTGTGGAAAAGAAGTTCCTGTAAAATAGTCTAATAGGGGGTATAGGTGTTGTGTTGGTTGTCTCTTCAGAGGTTGCAAGTCTTTGAAAATGTAATAAGTTTTACGAAACGCGCTCAAGTGTCGCATCAGACTAGAAATAAAAATGAATTTTGGAGAATTGATTTTTGAATTATCACCAACAGTGAAAAGAAACGTACGAAAGATCGAGAAAATTCGTGTTAGAATTATTAATCTTACTTTTTCGGTCATATTTAATAATATATGTCTACAGGAAAGACTGCTACCAAAATATACTAATATATATATATATATATATATATATATATATATATATATATATATATATATATATATATATATATGTCGTACCTAATAGCCAGAACGCACTTCTCAGCCTACTATTCAAGGCCCGATTTGCCTAATAAGCCAAGTTTTCATGAATTAATGTTTTTTCGTCTACCTAACCTACCTAACCTAACCAAACCTAGCTTTTTTTGGCTACCTAACCTAACCTTACCTATAAGTATAGGTTAGGTTAGGTTAGGTAGGGTTGGTTAGGTTCGGTCATATATCTACGTTAATTTTAACTCCAATAAAAAAAAATTGACCTCATACATAGAGAAAAGGGTTGCTTTATCATTTCATAAGAAAAAAATTATAGTAAATATATTAATTCAGGAAAACTTGGCTTATTAGGCAAATCGGGCCTTGAATAGTAGGCTGAAAAGTGAGTTCTGGCTACTAGGTACGACATATATATATATATATATATATATATATATATATATATATATATATATATATATATATATGTCGTACCTAATAGCCAGAACGCACTTCTCGGCCTATTATGCAAGGCCTGATTTGCCTAATAAGCCAAGTTTTCCTGAATTAATATATTTTCTCAAATTTTTTTCTTATGAAATGATAAATCTACCCATTTCATTATGTATGAGGTCAATTTTTTTTTATTGGAGTTAAAATTAGCGTAGATATATGACCGAACCTAACCAACCCTACCTAACCTAACCTAACCTATCTTTATAGGTTAGGTTAGGTTAGGTAGCAGAAAAAGTTAGGTTAGGTTAGGTTAGGTAGGTTAGGTAGTCGAAAAACAATTAATTCATGAAAACTTGGCTTATTAGGCAAATCGGGCCTTGCATAGTAGGCTGAGAAGTGCGTTCTGGCTACTAGGTACGACATATATATATATATATATATATATATATATGTCGTACCTAGTAGCCAGAACTCACTTCTCAGCCTACTATTCAAGGCCCGATTTGCCTAATAAGCCAAGTTTTCCTGAATTAATATATTTACTATAATTTTTTTCTTATGAAATGATAAAGCAACCCTTTTCTCTATGTATGAGGTCAATTTCTTTTTATTGGAGTTAAAATTAACGTAGATATATGACCGAACCTAACCAACCCTACCTAACCTAACCTAACCTATATTTATAGGTAAGGTTAGGTTAGGTAGCCAAAAAAAGCTAGGTTAGGTTAGGTTAGGTAGGTTAGGTAGACGAAAAAACATTAATTCATGAAAACTTGGCTTATTAGGCAAATCGGGCCGTGAATAGTAGGCTGAGAAGTGCGTTCTGGCTATTAGGTACGACATATATATATATATATATATATATATATATATATATATATATATATATATATATATATATATATATATATATATATATATATATATATATATATATATATGCTTTAAATATATATATATATATATATATATATATATATGTCGTACCTAGTAGCCAGAACGCACTTCTCGGCCTACTATGCAAGGCCCGATTTGCCTAATAAGCCAAGTTTTCCCGAATTAATATATTTTCTTTAATTTTTTTCTGATGAAATGATAAAGCTACCCATTTCATTATGTATGAGGTCAATTTTTTTTATTAGAGTTAAAATTAACATATATATATGACCGAACCTAACCAACCCTACCTAACCTAACCTATCTTTATAGGTTAGGTTAGGTTAGGTTAGGTAGCCGAAAAAGTTAGGTTAGGTTAGGTTGGTTAGGTAGTCGAAAAACAATTAATTCATGAAAACTTGGCTTATTAGGCAAATCGGGCCTTGCATAGTAGGCTGAGAAGTGCGTTCTGGCTATTAGGTACGACATATATATATATATATATATATATATATATATATATATATATATATGTCGTACCTAGTAGCCAGAACTCACTTTTCAGCCTACTATTCAAGGCCCGATTTGCCTAATAAGCCAAGTTTTCCTGAATTAATATATTTACTATAATTTTTTTCTTATGAAATGATAAAGCAACCCTTTTCTCTATGTATGAGGTCAATTTTTTTTTATTGGAGTTAAAATTAACGTAGATATATGACCGAACCTAACCAACCCTACCTAACCTAACCTAACCTATATTTATAGGTAAGGTTAGGTTAGGTAGCCAAAAAAAGCTAGGTTAGGTTAGGTTAGGTAGGTTAGGTTGACGAAAAAACATTAATTCATGAAAACTTGGCTTATTAGGCAAATCGGGCCTTGAATAGTAGGCTGAGAAGTGCGTTCTGGCTATTAGGTACGACATATATATATATATATATATGTCGTACCTAGTAGCCAGAACGCACTTCTCAGCCTACTATGCAAGGTCCGATTTGCCTAATAAGCCAAGTTTTCCTGAATTAATATATTTTCTCTCATTTTTTTCTTATGAAATGATAAAGCTACCCATTTCATTATGTATGAGGTAAAAAAATTTTATTGGAGTTAAAATTAACGTAGATATATGACCGAACCTAACCAACCCTACCTAACCTAACCTAACCTATCTTTATAGGTTAGGTTAGGTTAGGTGCCCGAAAAAGTTAGGTTAGGTAAGGTTAGGTAGGTTAGGTAGTCGAAAAGCAATTAATTCATGAAAACTTGGCCTATTAGGAAAATTGGGCCTTGCATAGTAGGCTGAGCAGTGCGTTCTGGCTACTAGGTACGACATATATATATATATATATATATATATATATATATATATATATATATATATATATATATATATATATATATATATATATATATATATATATATATATTGGTGTATACTGGCAGCAGGTTTTCTTTCAAACATGTTTCATTGAATATGACCGCATATTCTGTATTTATTATTTTCTGGTTTAGGGCTTCTATTCCTCTAACTATTTTCTTAGCATCAGGGCTTAATTGGAATAGGAGTTCTCCAAAACTCATTTTCGTACTTTTAAGGTGAAGAAAAGAAGTGATTTACTATAGAGTGTATTACTCTTATTTGTATAATTTGCACGACGTTTCGAACCTCCATGGTTCATTCTCAAGTGAACAATCTTACAATACTAGTTGATTTTATACCCGCATTAGGTCAGGTGATAATACAATGAAGGTGAAAAACATGGGGGGATACATAAGGGATAAACATAGGGGCTGCAGAAGGCTTATTGGCCCATACGAGGCATCTCCTATCCAAACACAAAGATTAATCCAGTGTAATTGGCCTGTTATGTTGGACATTGTTTTCTGTGTTGGCATCGATATGTTCTTGTCAAATACCATATTTGACAAGAACATATCGATGCCAACACAGAAAACAATGTCCAACATAACAGGCCAATTACACTGGATTAATCTTTGTGTTTAGATAGGAGATGCCTCGTATGGGCCAATAAGCCTTCTGCAGCCCCTATGTTTATCCCTTATGTATCCCCCCATGTTTTTCACCTTCATTGTATTATCACCTGACCTAATGCGGGTATAAAATCAACTAGTATTGTAAGGTTGTTCACTTGAGAATGAACCATGGAGGTTCGAAACGTCGTGCAAATTATACAGATAAGAGTAATACACTCTATAGTAAATCACTTCTTTTCTTCACCTTAAAAGTACGAAAATGAGTTTTGGAGAACTCCTATTCCAATTAAGCCCTGATGCTAAGAAAATAGTTAGAGGGATAGAAGCCCTAAACCAGAAAATAATAAATACAGAATATGCGGTCATATTCAATGAAACATATATATATATATATATATATATATATATATATATATATATATATATATATATATATATATATATATATATATATATATATATATATATATATATATATATATATATAAATATATATATATATATATATATATATATATATATATATATATATATATATATATATATATAAAATACACATGAGAGGATGTGCAGTGACTTAATAGCTAACATATTCAGAGATTTGAGTAAGGGTACCGAATGATGTCTGGGGCCAGAGTTAGATATTGTCCTAATAGCAGCTTTGTGTTGAGTAATTAGAGGATGCAAATGATTTGGGTAATAGAACCCCAAGCACAAATACCATATTTGAGATATGGATAGATGAGGGAGTAATAGAGTGTCACCAGGGCAGGGCGAGGTACATAATATCTGATCTTAGAAAGAATGCCAACAGTTTTTGAAACTTTTTTTTATATATATTTAGAATGTGTCCCTGGAAATTCAACTTGCTGTCAATGAGAACTCCAAGGAATTTGCCATCTACTTTGTTACAAATTTGAGTATTGTTTATCCTGAGATTTATTTGATTTGAGTATTTATTGCCAAACAAAATATAGAAAGTTTTGACAATGTTGAGGGTGAGTTTGTTGGCAGTTAGCCAGAGATGGACTTTATTTAGCTTAGTATTCACTGTGACATTTAGAGCAAGGGGGTCAGGACTGGAGTAAAGGAGGGTTGTGTTGTCAGCAAATAGAATTGGTTTGTGGTGTTGGGAGGCATTTGGAAGGTCATTTATGTAGACGAGAAAGAGAAGGCCAAATATGCTGCCCTGAGGAACACCAATGTTGATGGGTAGGGTAGGAGAAATGGAATTATTCACAGAAACATACTGGAGCCTGTCAGTAAGGTAAGACTTAAGGTATTGCCAACCCGTTCTCGTACTTGCCTACAGTCAATATTGGCTTATTTTAAAAGTGCATATGTGACATACTAATTGATTGTGAATATTTTAGTTTACCTTGAAAAGCTTCATAGAAAACACCTACCTCACCTAACCTTCTTAGTATGTTAAGATAAGCATCTTATTGCTTCTTATTTACAATTATTACTTAACCTATCAATGGTATAGGTTAAGTAATAATTGTAATTAAGAAGCAATAAAATGCTTATCTTAACATACTAAGAAGGTTAGGTGAGGTCGGTGTTTTCTATGAAGCTTTTCAAGGTAAACTAAAATATTCACAACCAATTAGTATGTCACATATGCACTTATTAAATAAGCCAATATTGACTATAAACAAGTGCGAGAACGGGTTGGGTATTGCAGGGAGTGACCTCTGACTCCATAATGATGTAATTTAAGAAGAAGATTTTGGCGGTTGACAGTGTCAAAAGCCTTACGCAGGTCCATAAATAACCAAACAGGGAACTCATTTTTATCGAGAGCTGCATGTATCAAGTTAATCATACTAACGATGCACAAAAAATCACTAACATGCACAATACAAAAGCACTAACGATGCACTAATAAGTGCATCGTTAGTGCTTTTTTGGGGGGTCTGAAGCCATATTGACAAGAGCTAAGTATATTGAGTTTGGTTAGATAAGAGTAAAGCTGCTTGTAGATTAGTTTTTCAAATATTTTTGACAAGTTTGACAGGATTGATATAGGTCTGAAGTTGTTAACATCAATGAGATCACCACATTTGTGGATAGGGGTTACTCTCACTCTTTTAGAATATCTGGAAAGGTTTGGAGTTCAAGTGACTTGTTGAAGAGCAATGCAATCTCAGGAGCTAAAGATCTGAAGTTTTTTTTGTAAATTATAGTTGGTACCTCCTCAAGGGCACTAGACTTGGTTTTAAGGGAAAGGATTATCTCAGTAACATCAGTGGAATTAGTAGGCATTAGGTACAGAGACTGTGGATAGTTACCTGTAAGATAGTCCTGAATATTAGTACTGGAAGATGGAATATCATTTGCAAGGGATGACCCAATAGAAGAGAAAATCCTATTGAACTCAATAGCAGTGTCAGAGGCTGAAAGCAGACCATCGTCATTGGACAGGAGTATTGGTTTATTATTTAAAATCTTCTTTGATCCCAATATTTTTGAAATTGTGCTCCATGTTTTCTTAATGTTGCTCTTTGTGTGGGTAAATTTATCTTCGTAGTATTTAATTTTGGCTCGTCTAATTATTTTAGATAGCAATGATGAGTAATTCTTTGAAAATTCTTTGGAGACGATTCCTAACCTATACTTCTTCTCAAGGTCATGTTTTTTTTATTAATGGATTTAAGTATCCCCTTTGTAAGCCAAGGATTGTTTAGCCTTTTAGTTGTGACTTATTTCGTTAGCATAGGACAGTGGGTGTAATAAAGGCTGAGAGTTTTTTTAAGAAAAGATTGCACTGCTAGGTTGATGTCCCCTATGTTCCCTAATTCGGATTCCCAGTTGATATTAGCATCAACAGCTATAAAATTTCCTATAGCAGTTTCATTGTGCAGCATAAAGCTTATCTCCCTTGTCTCTAGAGGTAGTTTGTTAATGTTGGTTAGGAGAAAGGTAGGGTAATGGTCAGTAGTGCTATCAGTGATTATCCCTGAAGTAAACAGAGAGGTTATGTTGGTCCTGATGTGATCAAGAGCCGTGGCAGTACTGTCAGTGACTCTAGTAGGTCTAGTGATTACGGCTATGAGGAAGCAGGAATTCATACAGTTGAGGAAACTAGCAGCAGGAGAGTTATCAGGCTCGCAGAGGTCAACGTTAAAGTCACCAGAAATAACTAAGTGGTTTTTGTTCAGTCTGTTCTATAGTGTTAGATTTCTAAGGTTAGAGTTAAATTCAGTCACATCAGTGTTAGGAACCCTGTAGACTGCTCCCACAGTCAGGACAGCATCGTTACCCTTGACTCTGAAACAGGGAAATATATACTCGCCATAAGGGTCTCTAGATTAATTACTTTTAAGCAAGTCAGTTCTTGGTGGTAGTAAAGAGAAGTACCACCACCTCTTTGTATAGGACGACAGTTGTGAATAGCTGAGTAGTTAGGTATGTTGTAGAGTTGAGTAGTGTCCTCTTTTAACCACGTTTCAGTAAACACAACAAAAGAGAATTTGTTGTCAACTATTTGAATCAGGGCATTAAAATCATCAAAGTGCTTGCTAAGAGATCTTACATTCAAGTTAATTACAGAAACATTGTGATTACACGCTAAAACATTGTTTACATCATGTGCTGTATAATACCTGCAATTTTGATCATTAAAGTGATGATTGTCATAGATACTAGATAAGAGGTTAAGGTCTGTGTCTATAATAGTTTGCATAAGAGGGCTGTTTTACAGAAAAGCCGAAAAAGACAATTATAAAAGGACTAGCTATGAAAAAAAAGAATATATAAAACTATACACAAAAATGAGGTAGGTTGCTTAAAGGTACTTTCAGGTACACTGAAGGTGTTAATTTGTACTAATGATCAAAATTGCACAGGCAAAGCCAAGAGCACAATGGAGCAAGGGTGGAGAGGCTAGGCAACCTGGGTTACAAGGGTGGTGAGGCTAGGCAACCTGGGTTACAAGGGTGGTTGGGCTAGGCAACCTGGGTTACAAGGGTGGTTGGGCTAGGCAACCTGGGTTACAAGGGTGGTTGGGCTAGGCAACCTGGGTTACAAGGGTGGTTGGGCTAGGCAACCTGGGTTACAAGGGTGGTTGGGCTAGGCAACCTGGGTTACAAGGGTGGTTGGGCTAGGCAACCTGGGTTACAAGGGTGGTTGGGCTAGGCAACCTGGGTTACAAGGGTGGTTGGGCTAGGCAACCTGGGTTACAAGGGTGGTTGGGCTAGGCAACCTGGGTTACAAGGGTGGTTGGGCTAGGCAACCTGGGTTACAAGGGTGGTTGGGCTAGGCAACCTGGGTTACAAGGGTGGTGAGGCTAGGCAACCTGGGTTACAAGGGTGGTTGGGCTAGGCAACCTGGGTTACAAGGGTGGTTGGGCTAGGCAACCTGGGTTACAAGGGTGGTTGGGCTAGGCAACCTGGGTTACAAGGGTGGTTGGGCTAGGCAACCTGGGTTACAAGGGTGGTTGGGCTAGGCAACCTGGGTTACAAGGGTGGTTGGGCTAGGCAACCTGGGTTACAAGGGTGGTTGGGCTAGGCAACCTGGGTTACAAGGGTGGTTGGGCTAGGCAACCTGGGTTACAAGGGTGTTGGGCTAGGCATCCTGGGCTTACAAGGGTGGTGAGGCTAGGCTACCTGGGTTACAGGGTGGTTGGCTAGGCAACCTTGGTTAACAAGGGTGGTTGGGCTTAGGCAACCTGGGTTACAAGGGTGGTTGGGCTAGGAAACTGGGTTACAAGGGTGGTTGGGCTAGGCAACCTGGTTACAAGGGTGGTGAGGCTAGGCAACCTGGTTTACAAGGGTGGTTGGGCTAGGCAACCTGGGTTACAAGGGTGGTTGGGCTAGGCAACCTGGGTTACAAGGGTGGTGGGCTAGGCAACCTGGGTACAAGGGTGGTTGGGCTAGGCAACCTGGGTTACAAGGGTGGTTGGCTAGGCAACCTGGGTTACAAGGTGGTTGGGCTAGGCAACCTGGGTACAAGGGTGGTTGGCTAGGCAACCTGGTTATACAAGGGTGGTTGGGCTAGGCAAACTGGGTTACAAGGGTGGTTGGGCTAGGCATCCTGGGTTACAAGGGTGTTGGTAGCTAGGCAACCTGGGTTACAAGGGGTGGTTGGGCTAGGCAACCTGGGTTACAAGGGTGGTTGGGCTAGGCAACCTGGGTTACAAGGGTGGTTGGGCTAGGCAACCTGGGTTACAAGGGTGGCTTGGGCTAGGCAAACCTGGGTTACAAGGGTGTTGGGCTAGGCAACCTGGGTTACTAGGCAACCTGGGTTACAAGGGTGGTTGGCTAGGCAACCTGGGTTACAAGGGTGGTTGGGCTAGGCAACCTGGGTTACAAGGGTGGTTGGGCTAGGCAACCTGGGTTACAAGGGTGGTTGGGCTAGGCAACCTGGGTTACAAGGGTGGTTGGGCTAGGCAACCTGGGTTACAAGGGTTGCTAGGCAACTGGGTTAAGGGTGGTTGGGCTAGGCAACCTGGGTTACAAGGGTGGTTGGGCTAGGCAACCTGGGTTACAAGGGTGGTTGGGCTAGGCAACCTGGGTTACAAGGGTGGTTGGGCTAGGCAACCTGGGTTACAAGGGTGGTTGGGCTAGGCAACCTGGGTTACAAGGGTGGTTGGGCTAGGCAACCTGGGTTACAAGGGTGGTTGGGCTAGGCAACCTGGGTTACAAGGGTGGTTGGGCTAGGCAACCTGGGTTACAAGGGTGGTTGGGCTAGGCAACCTGGGTTACAAGGGTGGTTGGGCTAGGCAACCTGGGTTACAAGGGTGGTTGGGCTAGGCAACCTGGGTTACAAGGGTGGTTGGGCTAGGCAACCTGGGTTACAAGGGTGGTTGGCTAGGCAACCTGGGTTACAAGGGTGGTTGGGCTAGGCAACCTGGGTTACAAGGGTGGTTGGGCTAGGCAACCTGGGTTACAAGGGTGGTTGGGCTAGGCAACCTGGGTTACAAGGGTGGTTGGGCTAGGCAACCTGGGTTACAAGGGTGGTTGGGCTAGGCAACCTGGGTTACAAGGGTGGTTGGGCTAGGCAACCTGGGTTACAAGGGTGGTTGGGCTAGGCAACCTGGGTTACAAGGGTGGTTGGGCTAGGCAACCTGGGTTACAAGGGTGGTTGGGCTAGGCAACCTGGGTTACAAGGGTGGTGAGGCTAGGCAACCTGGGTTACAAGGGTGGTTGGGCTAGGCAACCTGGGTTACAAGGGTGGTTGGGCTAGGCAACCTGGGTTACAAGGGTGGTTGGGCTAGGCAACCTGGGTTACAAGGGTGGTTGGGCTAGGCAACCTGGGTTACAAGGGTGGTTGGGCTAGGCAACCTGGGTTACAAGGGTGGTTGGGCTAGGCAACCTGGGTTACAAGGGTGGTTGGGCTAGGCAATCCTGGGTTACAAGGGTGGTGAGGCTAGGCAACCTGGGTTACAAGGGTGGTTGGGCTAGGCAAACCTGGGTTACAAGGGTGGTTGGGCTAGGCAACCTGGGTTACAAGGGTGGTTGGGCTAGGCAACCTGGGTTACAAGGGTGGTTGGGCTAGGCAACCTGGGTTACAAGGGTGGTTGGGCTAGGCAACCTGGGTTACAAGGGTGGTTGGGCTAGGCAACCTGGGTTACAAGGGTGGTTGGGCTAGGCAACCTGGGTTACAAGGGTGGTTGGGCTAGGCAACCTGGGTTACAAGGGTGGTTGGGCTAGGCAACCTGGGTTACAAGGGTGGTTGGGCTAGGCAACCTGGGTTACAAGGGTGGTTGGGCTAGGCAACCTGGGTTACAAGGGTGGTTGGGCTAGGCAACCTGGGTTACAAGGGTGGTTGGGCTAGGCAACCTGGGTTACAAGGGTGGTTGGGCTAGGCAACCTGGGTTACAAGGGTGGTTGGGCTAGGCAACCTGGGTTACAAGGGTGGTTGGGCTAGGCAACCTGGGTTACAAGGGTGGTTGGGCTAGGCAACCTGGGTTACAAGGGTGGTTGGGCTAGGCAACCTGGGTTACAAGGGTGGTTGGGCTAGGCAACCTGGGTTACAAGGGTGGTTGGGCTAGGCAACCTGGGTTACAAGGGTGGTTGGGCTAGGCAACCTGGGTTACAAGGGTGGTTGGGCTAGGCAACCTGGGTTACAAGGGTGGTTGGGCTAGGCAACCTGGGTTACAAGGGTGGTTGGGCTAGGCAACCTGGGTTACAAGGGTGGTTGGGCTAGGCAACCTGGGTTACAAGGGTGGTTGGGCTAGGCAACCTGGGTTACAAGGGTGGTTGGGCTAGGCAACCTGGGTTACAAGGGTGGTTGGGCTAGGCAACCTGGGTTACAAGGGTGGTTGGGCTAGGCAACCTGGGTTACAAGGGTGGTTGGGCTAGGCAACCTGGGTTACAAGGGTGGTGAGGCTAGGCAACCTGGGTTACAAGGGTGGTTGGGCTAGGCAACCTGGGTTACAAGGGTGGTTGGGCTAGGCAACCTGGGTTACAAGGGTGGTTGGGCTAGGCAACCTGGGTTACAAGGGTGGTTGGTCTAGGCAACCTGGGTTACAAGGGTGGTTGGGCTAGGCAACCTGGGTTACAAGGGTGGTGAGGCTAGGCAACCTGGGTTACAAGGGTGGTTGGGCTAGGCAACCTGGGTTACAAGGGTGGTTGGGCTAGGCAACCTGGGTTACAAGGGTGGTTGGGCTAGGCAACCTGGGTTACAAGGGTGGTTGGGCTAGGCAACCTGGGTTACAAGGGTGGTTGGGCTAGGCAACCTGGGTTACAAGGGTGGTTGGGCTAGGCAACCTGGGTTACAAGGGTGGTTGGGCTAGGCAACCTGGGTTACAAGGGTGGTTGGGCTAGGCAACCTGGGTTACAAGGGTGGTTGGGCTAGGCATCCTGGGTTACAAGGGTGGTGAGGCTAGGCAACCTGGGTTACAAGGGTGGTTGGGCTAGGCAACCTGGGTTACAAGGGTGGTTGGGCTAGGCAACCTGGGTTACAAGGGTGGTTGGGCTAGGCAACCTGGGTTACAAGGGTGGTTGGGCTAGGCAACCTGGGTTACAAGGGTGGTTGGGCTAGGCAACCTGGGTTACAAGGGTGGTTGGGCTAGGCAACCTGGGTTACAAGGGTGGTTGGGCTAGGCAACCTGGGTTACAAGGGTGGTTGGGCTAGGCAACCTGGGTTACAAGGGTGGTTGGGCTAGGCAACCTGGGTTACAAGGGTGGTTGGGCTAGGCAACCTGGGTTACAAGGGTGGTTGGGCTAGGCAACCTGGGTTACAAGGGTGGTTGGGCTAGGCAACCTGGGTTACAAGGGTGGTTGGGCTAGGCAACCTGGGTTACAAGGGTGGTTGGGCTAGGCAACCTGGGTTACAAGGGTGGTTGGGCTAGGCAACCTGGGTTACAAGGGTGGTTGGGCTAGGCAACCTGGGTTACAAGGGTGGTTGGGCTAGGCAACCTGGGTTACAAGGGTGGTTGGGCTAGGCAACCTGGGTTACAAGGGTGGTTGGGCTAGGCAACCTGGGTTACAAGGGTGGTTGGGCTAGGCAACCTGGGTTACAAGGGTGGTGAGGCTAGGCAACCTGGGTTACAAGGGTGGTTGGGCTAGGCAACCTGGGTTACAAGGGTGGTTGGGCTAGGCAACCTGGGTTACAAGGGTGGTTGGGCTAGGCAACCTGGGTTACAAGGGTGGTTGGGCTAGGCAACCTGGGTTACAAGGGTGGTTGGGCTAGGCAACCTGGGTTACAAGGGTGGTTGGGCTAGGCAACCTGGGTTACAAGGGTGGTTGGGCTAGGCAACCTGGGTTACAAGGGTGGTTGGGCTAGGCAACCTGGGTTACAAGGGTGGTTGGGCTAGGCAACCTGGGTTACAAGGGTGGTTGGGCTAGGCAACCTGGGTTACAAGGGTGGTTGGGCTAGGCAACCTGGGTTACAAGGGTGGTTGGGCTAGGCAACCTGGGTTACAAGGGTGGTTGGGCTAGGCAACCTGGGTTACAAGGGTGGTTGGGCTAGGCAACCTGGGTTACAAGGGTGGTTGGGCTAGGCAACCTGGGTTACAAGGGTGGTTGGGCTAGGCAACCTGGGTTACAAGGGTGGTTGGGCTAGGCAACCTGGGTTACAAGGGTGGTTGGGCTAGGCAACCTGGGTTACAAGGGTGGTTGGGCTAGGCAACCTGGGTTACAAGGGTGGTTGGGCTAGGCAACCTGGGTTACAAGGGTGGTTGGGCTAGGCAACCTGGGTTACAAGGGTGGTTGGGCTAGGCAACCTGGGTTACAAGGGTGGTTGGGCTAGGCAACCTGGGTTACAAGGGTGGTTGGGCTAGGCAACCTGGGTTACAAGGGTGGTTGGGCTAGGCAACCTGGGTTACAAGGGTGGTTGGGCTAGGCAACCTGGGTTACAAGGGTGGTTGGGCTAGGCAACCTGGGTTACAAGGGTGGTTGGGCTAGGCAACCTGGGTTACAAGGGTGGTTGGGCTAGGCAACCTGGGTTACAAGGGTGGTTGGGCTAGGCAACCTGGGTTACAAGGGTGGTTGGGCTAGGCAACCTGGGTTACAAGGGTGGTTGGGCTAGGCAACCTGGGTTACAAGGGTGGTTGGGCTAGGCAACCTGGGTTACAAGGGTGGTTGGGCTAGGCAACCTGGGTTACAAGGGTGGTTGGGCTAGGCAACCTGGGTTACAAGGGTGGTTGGGCTAGGCAACCTGGGTTACAAGGGTGGTTGGGCTAGGCAACCTGGGTTACAAGGGTGGTTGGGCTAGGCAACCTGGGTTACAAGGGTGGTTGGGCTAGGCAACCTGGGTTACAAGGGTGGTTGGGCTAGGCAACCTGGGTTACAAGGGTGGTTGGGCTAGGCAACCTGGGTTACAAGGGTGGTTGGGCTAGGCAACCTGGGTTACAAGGGTGGTTGGGCTAGGCAACCTGGGTTACAAGGGTGGTTGGGCTAGGCAACCTGGGTTACAAGGGTGGTTGGGCTAGGCAACCTGGGTTACAAGGGTGGTGGGGCTAGGCAACCTGGGTTACAAGGGTGGTTGGGCTAGGCAACCTGGGTTACAAGGGTGGTTGGGCTAGGCAACCTGGGTTACAAGGGTGGTTGGGCTAGGCAACCTGGGTTACAAGGGTGGTTGGGCTAGGCAACCTGGGTTACAAGGGTGGTTGGGCTAGGCAACCTGGGTTACAAGGGTGGTTGGGCTAGGCAACCTGGGTTACAAGGGTGGTTGGGCTAGGCAACCTGGGTTACAAGGGTGGTTGGGCTAGGCAACCTGGGTTACAAGGGTGGTTGGGCTAGGCAACCTGGGTTACAAGGGTGGTTGGGCTAGGCAACCTGGGTTACAAGGGTGGTTGGGCTAGGCAACCTGGGTTACAAGGGTGGTTGGGCTAGGCAACCTGGGTTACAAGGGTGGTTGGGCTAGGCAACCTGGGTTACAAGGGTGGTGAGGCTAGGCAACCTGGGTTACAAGGGTGGTTGGGCTAGGCAACCTGGGTTACAAGGGTGGTTGGGCTAGGCAACCTGGGTTACAAGGGTGGTTGGGCTAGGCAACCTGGGTTACAAGGGTGGTTGGGCTAGGCAACCTGGGTTACAAGGGTGGTTGGGCTAGGCAACCTGGGTTACAAGGGTGGTTGGGCTAGGCAACCTGGGTTACAAGGGTGGTGAGGCTAGGCAACCTGGGTTACAAGGGTGGTTGGGCTAGGCAACCTGGGTTACAAGGGTGGTTGGGCTAGGCAACCTGGGTTACAAGGGTGGTTGGGCTAGGCAACCTGGGTTACAAGGGTGGTTGGGCTAGGCAACCTGGGTTACAAGGGTGGTTGGGCTAGGCAACCTGGGTTACAAGGGTGGTTGGGCTAGGCAACCTGGGTTACAAGGGTGGTTGGGCTAGGCAACCTGGGTTACAAGGGTGGTTGGGCTAGGCAACCTGGGTTACAAGGGTGGTTGGGCTAGGCAACCTGGGTTACAAGGGTGGTTGGGCTAGGCAACCTGGGTTACAAGGGTGGTTGGGCTAGGCAACCTGGGTTACAAAGAGAAAGTAGAATAAAAATTCTAAAGTAATATAAACTTAATGGTAATTTAAGTAATAAAAACTTAATGGGAACTTAAGAGTAGTAAAAATGAACTAGAATAATTAATAACAATAGATGACCAATAAAAGTCAAAAAGCAATTAAGACATCTATAAAACAAATAGCTTACTTACTATAATATTATAAATACACTATAATTGAATACTAAAGTTACACTAAAACAAAATGAGGTAGATTAAATAGAGACACACTCAGGAACACTGGATGATAAAGTTCATACTAGAGGACACAGGTAAAGCCAGTGTAACAATGGAACATGGGAGTAAAAAAGAAAAAAGATAATAATAAAGATGACAATTTAAAAAAAAATGAAGTTAAAACCTTTTGAAAGGAAAGGCAGAGCTGTAGAACACATTGGTTTGTTAAATGAGATTATAATTTGAATTCTGGTTATTCATCAGCTATCCCACAGTTATTCAGGAAAGAATTGAGGTGAGCTTCAGTGGTTATAAAATAGGTTTTTCCAGTGTCAGTCCTCCTAGCTATAATTTTACCATCTAGCACAAAACAATGTTTAATTACTGGGGAATTTTTGCAGAAACCCCGCAGTTTAAGTAAGAGATTTTGTCTGAACCTGGTCAGACATTCATTCACATAAACAATGGATTTACAAGAGACGGCAGATTTGATAAGGTCTGACTTGCAGGAGCAGCTATCATGTTTAACAAAAAAATTTCCTGTAATTTATACCAGGTGATTTGATACCCACTCTTTAAGCTGATTTGATGTCACTAGTTTTGATTGAATACCATATCTTATCCTGCAGTTCATGGATAATGAAGACAGCACAGTCTTCTCCATCAGAATCTTGGGGAAAGTCACATGAAGAAATAACGACAGAATCAAGGAGTTTATGTTGGTCTGATTCGTCTTGGGTAATAGTGTGTTCCTGTTGAAGGGTGTTAAGATGGTTTTCAAACTGTTGTAGCATTCCTTCTTGTTTTCTAGTTGTTTCTGCTGGTTTAAAGTCAGCAACTGTGGTCTTGAGAGAGTTTAATTCTTGTTGGAGGAGGTCGACTCTGGCAGACAGATCTTGATTAATCTTGAGCATTGCTGAAGCTTCACTTCGCATGCTAATTATTAAGTCCGATTGCACTTGGATTACTGATAGTTGGCCTTCATGTATTTGGGTTAATAACTTGAGCCATGGGTTATCAGCAAAGCGCTTGAAATCGGAACAAGGAGCAGCAGCTCGTTTAAGTTGATCCATACAGCTGCATAATCGTTGCATGATCCGTGACGATCTCGACGCACCAGCCAGCTGGGACGGTTTGTTATTGTTGATAAGAGGAGAGTTGGTAAAAGCGGTCCCCGAGGGAGGGACGGCTGAACTAACATTGTTGCTAGCCTGGCTGGTTGATATATTCCTGATCGGTGTGCTATCTGCCTTAGTGGCCTTACGGGACTTGGATCTGTTATTCATGGTAGCAGGATAGATGTAGGCAGGTACAATAGTGAAGACTCTGATGTGGCAGCAGAGAACGTCGGGTGCAGCTTCCTCCAGGGAGCAACACTAGTGAGGTTGAAATGAGATTTTGTGGGTTGGTCTTGATGATAGTTTCAATCACATTTGGGCCACTGAGTACTTAGCTGCCTTCTGGGAAAGCTACATCATTCAAGGGTTGAAGAGAGCTCAGGGACAGCAGATAAAAGTGGAGGAACAGCAGATAAAAGTGGAGCCGACAGGTGCAGTCGAGCATTCCAGTGTGCGTTTCAGGTCGCTCTAATGGTCGTCCAGGCTCTTATGGTGGTCCAAGCTCTCATGGTGTTCCAAGCTCTCATGGTGTTCCAAGCTCTCATGGTGTTCCAAGCTCTCATGGTGTTCCAAGCTCTCATGGTGTTCCAAGTTCTAGTGGTCGTCTATGCTCTGATGGTAGCCCAAGCTATCAGGTCGTTCAAGCTCTAGTGATCGTTCAAGCTCTCGTGGTCGTTCAAGCTCTCATGGTCGTCCAAGGTTTCATGGTCGTCCAAGCTCTAGTGGTCGTCCAAGCTCTCATGGTCGCCCAAGCTCTCATGGTCGTCCAAGCTCTCATGGTCGTCCAAGCTCTCATGGTCGTCCAAGCTCTCATGGTCGTCCAAGCTCTCATGGTCGTCCAAGCTCTCATGGTCGTCCAAGCTCTCATGGTCGTCCAAGCTCTCATGGTCGTCCAAGCTCTCATGGTCGTCCAAGCTCTCATGGTCGTCCAATCTCTCATGGTCGTCCAATCTCTCATGGTCGTAAAAGCTCTCATGGTCGTCCAAGCTCTCATGGTCGTCCAAGCTCTCATGGTCGCCCAAGCTCTCATGGTCGTCCAAGCTCTCATGGTCGTCCAAGCTCTCATGGTCGTCCAATCTCTCATGGTCGTAAAAGCTCTCAAGGTCGTCCAAGCTCTCATGGTCGTCCAATCTCTCATGGGCGTAAAAGCTCTCATGGTCGTCCAAGCTCTCATGGTCGTCCAAGCTCTCATGGTCACCCAAGCTCTCATGGTCGTCCAAGCTCTCATGGTCGTCCAAGCTCTCATGGTCGTCCAAGCTCTCATGGTCGCCCAAGCTCTCATGGTCGTCCAATCTCTCATGGTCGTAAAAGCTCTCATGGTCGTCCAAGCTCTCATGGTCGTCCAAGCTCTCATGGTCGTCCAAGCTCTCATGGTCGCCCAAGCTCCCATGGTCGTCCAAGCTCTCATGGTCGTCCAAGCTCTCATTGTCGTCCAAGCTCTCACTGTCGTCCAAGCTCTCATTGTCGTCCAATCTCTCATGGTCGTAAAAGCTCTCAAGGTCGCCCAAGCTCCCGTTGTCGGCAAAGCTCTTTTTTTTATTATTATTTTCTACCACAGACGTGGCCAGGCATTTACAATGCTAACCAACATATATACATTTTCTTGTGTCCTCCATGGACAGGGTTAGAGATGTGTTAAACATAGTGTTCAGGGCTTTATTGAACAATCAACCACAGAAGGCGATTCGGTGCTTTTAAAATGCTAAACTAACCTACATTCGTAAATACATTGATGCACAGTTTATGTATGTCCTACATAAAGTGTTCGACGTGTCTTTTACATAGTGTCATTAATATGCATTTACAAAGGTGAAATGTAATGCTGATCAGCTTCCATATATATACTTTATACACATACATATATATACACACACACATATACGTGCATATACATATATACATACATACACACACACACATGCATTCACATACATATGTCTTTTTACTCTGACAGAGTGAGATAGATGATAAAGAAACTAGTGTGCAATTAAGCACTTAATCACTGAAGGTGTTTAAGGTGCTATTACAAGCTCAGGTTATATAGTTACCAAGCTCTAGCTAGGTCTAGATATAGCTAAGCCAAGCTCTCGTGGTCGTCCAGACTCTCGTGGTCGTCCAAGCTCTCATTGTCGTCCAATCTCTCATTGTCATCCAAGCACTAGTGGTCGTTCACGTTCTAGTGGTCGTCCAGGCTCTAATAGTCGTCCAAGCTCTCGTGGTCGTTCAAGTTCCCATGGTCGTCCTAGCTCTAATTGGTTGCCCAAGCTCGCATTGTCGTCCAAGCTCTCGAGGTTTTTCCAAGCTCTAGTAGTCGTCCAGGTTCTTATGGCCGTAAAAGTTCTTATGGTCGTCCAAGCTCTCATGGTCGCCCAAGCTCTCGGGATCGTCCAAGATCTCATGGTCGTCCAAGCTCTCATGGTCGTCCAAGCTCTCATGGTCGTCCAAGCTCTCGGGGTCGTCCAAGCTCTCATGGTCGTCCTAGCTCTCATGGTCGTCCAAGCTCTCATGGTCGTCCAAGCTCTCATGGTCGTCTAAGCTCTCATGGTCGTCCAAGCTCTCATGGTCCTCCAAGCTCTCATGGTCGTCTAAGCTCTCATGGTCGTCTAAGCTCTCATGGTCGTCCAAGCTCTCATGGTCGTCCAAGCTCTTGTTGTCGCCCAAGTTCTGATAGTCGTCCAAGCTAACATGGTCTCGTCCTCCCTACCTTCACTCATGTTCTCGTTCATGTGATAATTAATAGTTATTAAATTGGGACTTGGGATGTTTAATTCAAATTATTACTGAATCGAGTTGAAAATTAATTTGTTTAATATATAATGTGTTGGTTAATATCTATATTATAGTTCATTAACGAGGCTTAAGAGAATTAGTTTAGTTACTCCTCGTTGTGATGTAGAGCTGACTGACGTCACAACATAAGTTGCATCAGCCAAGTGATATTATTACTATTTCGTATTTTAATTACCGATGATTAATTCTCATAATTACTTAGTTTAAGTATAAGTAATTTTTGATTAGTTTTATAATCTTAGCAGAGGACAACGTCCAGGGAAGCAATGAATCCATCGGGGTGAGTAGATTTGATTAATTCTAGGAAATCTGCTGATGATTGTAGACTATACTTACTTGGAGTGTATGGAGTTAGGAGTTCATTGAGTCTTTTTGCCAGGTGATAGGATGGAGTTAGTATTTGGCTGATTATAGGGCGTCCTAACTCCATACACTCCAAGTAAGTTTAGTCTACAATCATCAGCAGATTTCCTAGAATTAATCAAATCTACTCAGCCCGATGGAATCATTGCTTCCCTGGACGTCGAATACCTATTCACCAACGTCCCAGTCGACACAACCATAGGAATGATACTGGACAGAGTATACAGAGACGAGAGCACCCCCAAATTAGACATATCTGAGGCACACCTTTTTTTTTTTTTTTTTTTTTTTTGAGATACATACAAGAGTTGTTACATTCTTGTACAGCCACTAGTACCCGTAGCGTTTCGGGCAGGTCCCTGGAATACGATCCCCGCCGCGAAGAATCGTTTTTTCATCCAAGTACACATTTTACTGTTGCGTTAAACAGAGGCTACAGTTAAGGATTTGCGCCCAGTAAATCCTCCCCGGCCAGGATACGAACCCATGACAAAGCGCTCGCGGAACGCCAGGCGAGTGTCTTACCACTACACCACGGAGACTGTAAAAAGTCTTGAAGAGTCTTCTCGAAGCATGTACAAAGGAAGCCCCTTTCATCAGTCCACAAGGAGACATGTATTTACAAATAGACGGAGTAGCAATGGGCTCCCCCTTAGGAGTCTTATTTGTTAATATTTATATGGGAACCATCGAAGACAGAGTCTTCAGCAGCAGACAAAAAACAACTCTATATTGCCGTTATGTAGATGACATATTCGTAATAGTAAAAGACTCAGATGAATTAATTGATCTAAAAAGCCATCTAGAGAGAGAGTCAGTACTCCGATTTACACATGAAAATAGTGAAAATAACAGTCTGCCATTCTTGGATGTACTAATAACAAAAACAGGAACCTCTTTAAGCACCAACGTATATACCAAGCCCACCAACATAGTATTATGCCTGAACGGTAGAAGTGAGTGCCCCCAAAGATACAAAGCCAGTGTTCTCAATGCTTATATTCGTCGAGCGCTTACCCACTGCTCTGAATGGAGCAACGTGAGTAGAGAGTTTGAAAGAGTAACTCAGGTATTGGTGAACAACAGATATAGCAACGCGGAAATAAACGCTGCTATAAGAAGACACTTGGACCGTTGGTATAATTCAGAACCTAGAACAGAAACCACAACACCCCCAATAAAATTATATTACAAATCAACCATGCACAGTGAACATATAAAAGAGGAAAGAATAATGAAAGAAATATTCCGTAAAGGAGTAAAAAGCATTACTCCTAACCAAAACATAAACCTGATAATATTCTACAAAACCAAGAAGACTTCCGAACTCCTTATCAAAAACAGCCCGAAGCCGACGGAGAACCCTCTACAGCAGTCAAGCGTTGTACACATGTACACTTGCCTCCACGAAGGATGTAACCTTCAATGTAAGTACATAGGTATGACGTCGACCAAGCTGACGAGGCGTTTGACATGCCATCTTCAATCTGGTGCCCCCAGGAATCACATGAGACAAGCCCATGACATTACTCTAACAAGAGAAATGTTGAACAAAAATACCTGTATAATAGACAAAACCCGAGATGTAAGAAGATTACAAATTCTTGAAGCAATTCACATAAGAATAGAACAACCTACCTTGAACACCTAAATCACGGAACTATTTACTCTACCCACCATGAGAGTAAGGACAAGACCAGAACATAACGATGCCAACACAGAAGACACTGTTCAACATAACAGGCCAATTACACCTAATTAATCTTTGTATGTAGTTAGCAGCTGCCTCGTATGGGCCAATAGGCCTTCCACAGTTACCTCTATTCTTATGTTCTAATGTTTCACCCCCCCCCCCTTTATCCATTATGTATCCCCCCATATTTTCACCTTTATTGTCTTATCACCTGACCCAGTGCGGGTATAAAATCAACCAAACCGGAAAATTCTTTTCACTTGAGAATGAACCATGGAGGTTCGAAACGTTGTGCAAATTGTATAAATAAGTGTAATACATTCTATAGTAATTCACTTCTTTTCTTCACCTTGAAATTACGAAAATGAGTTTTGGAGAACTCCTATTTCAGCTAAGCCCTGATGCTAAAAAATAGTTAGAGGGATAGAAGCCCTAAATCAGAAGATAGTAAATACAGAATATGCGGTCATATTCAATGAGACATATATATATATATATATATATATATATATATATATATATATATATATATATATATATATATATATATATATATATATATATATTAGTACATTTTGGTAGCAGTTTCTCTTGTAAACATATATTATTAAATATGACCGAAAAAGTAAGATTAGTAATTCTAACACGAATTTTCTCAATATTTCTTATGTTTCTTTTCACTGTCGATGGTAATTGAAAAATCAATTTTCCAGAATTAATTTTTATTTCTAGTCTGACGTGACACTTGAACGCGTTTTGTAATAACTTATTTCATTTTCAAAGACTTTAGTTTACACACACAACTATAACCTGCAAACATTAAACAGAGTTCTACTATGCTATCATTTAAACAGCTTTCATCTTATATACCCGCATTTGGGTGAGGTGATATGTTACAACAGTTTTGGATGAGGTGAACAAAACTTTCAACACAAGATAGAGCAAACTTTCAACACAAGACAGAACACGGTGCAATGGGTATAAGTTGAGTAAATTAACGGGAAGAATGAAAGGAACTGCAAAGGGCCTATTGGCCCATATTTCTTGATGCTTCTATATTGGTGCGGAGTCTTGAAGTGGGTAGAATATAGTTGTGCATTAATTGGCTGTTGATTGCTGGTGTCGACTTCTTGATGTGTACACATAGTGTACACATCAAGAAGTCCTGTACATCAGATGCATTGCTTCTAGCAATATGGGTTCGAGTCACTTCTGGGGTGTGAGTTTTCAGTTGCATATATGCCTGGAGACCGTTCAGGCTTGTTTGCATATATATATATATATATATATATATATATATATATATATATATATATATATATATGTCGTACCTAGTAGCCAGAACGCACTTCTATGCCTACTATTCAAGGCCCGATTTGCCTAATAAGCCAAGTTTTCATGAATTAATTGTTTTTCGACTACCTAACCTACCTAACCTAACCTAACCTAACGTTTTCGGCTACCTAACCTAACCTAACCTATAAAAATAGGTTAGGTTAGGTTAGGTAGGGTTGGTTAGGTTCGGTCATATATCTACATTAATTTTAACTCCAATAAAAAAAAATTGACCTCATACGTAATGAAATGGGTAGCTTTATAATTTCATAAGAAAAAAATTAGAGAAAATATATTAATTCATGAAAACTTGGCTTATTAAGCAAATCGGGCCTTGAATAGTAGGCATAGAAGTGCGTTCTGGCTACTAGGTACGACATATATATATATATATATATATATATATATATATATATATATATATATATATAATAGTGGTATATGTTAATATAATACGGGAAATGTAATTTTAGGTACAACACTACTCATATTGTTAAAAGTCCCATCCTAATAAGGGTCTGCTCAGTAATTGAACTGTTTGCTAAGTTATTCACTATTTAATACAACTCTAGGCAATGGAAATGTATTCGACCCTAATGCAGGTTGGCACTAGCTACTAGTATATATAATTGTTGAACAGGAAAACTTACAATATATTTTTATTGTTTTTTTTATTATTTAAGTTAAATCATTTTCTTCTTTAGAGAAAATACAGATTCAGATAATGCTGGTAGCCTCTCATCAACCTCTGGTGATATTTGATAGTGTTTTTTTTAATTTATTAGCCATATAAGCCTTTGTGATTCTTGTGAGAGGTGTACGCCATCTGGAAATAAATTCCTACGGAATGGTGAGGCTGTAAATGGGATGTAACGTGCACCCATACGAACTTGCCTTTTTAGACAATAATTTATATTATTAGCAGTATGTATGTGTGCAACTCTACACTTGCCCCTTTGACGGCTATTTTCCGCGGGCTGTCCGAGTTCAGTTACAGTAAACATGACTGTGGAATTATTTTCTTTAAAGGTGCTGATTATTCTCCTGAGATCATTTATGATCTCTGTTGGTACACGTGAGGGATGTTTGTCATTACCTCCCAGATAGATAACTGTTAAGTTATGAGACCAGTTAAGAGCCTGTCTTAACAATACAGGTGAGGGAAAAATGTGATGATTGTTAAGGTCTTTAAAGGAAAGATGTGGTCTTGAAGGGAAAGATATGGTAACTATTGAGGTCTTTAAGAAAACAAATGGTATGTAAAGTTTTCGTCATGTATTGTGAAGCTTGACTTGACTTTCCAGTGTGATGGGACGACTGCGCGTAGTGGGGTGGTGCAGGGAACCCTGCCGACGACCGCTGCTGGTCGTGCTGGGGGTCGTGCTGGGGGTCGTCGTCCTCTGCATTCTCCGGCACCACCCAATTTTCTGTTCCGGTCAGATGTCTTTCTATTTGGTCAATTATTTACTTCCCCTTTCTACAGTTTTTTGAACAACATTCCATACTTGTAATTGGTTGTTTACATGACTTCTGTTTCACTACTCACACGTGTCACTAGGACACAGTTACTCACACGTGTCACTAAGACACAGTTACTCACACGTGTCACTAAGACACAGTTACTCACACGTGTCCTAAGACACAGTTACTCACACGTGTCACTAAGACACAGTTACTCACACGTGTCACTAAGACACAGTTACTCACACGTGTCACTAAGACACAGTTACTCACACGTGTCACTAAGACACAGTTACTCACACGTGTCACTAAGACAGAGTTACTCACACGTGTCACTAAGACACAGTTACTCACACGTGTCACTAAGACACAGTTACTCACACGTGTCACTAAGACACAGTTACTCACACGTGTCACTAAGACACAGTTACTCACACGTGTCACTAAGACACAATTACTCACACGTGTCACTAAGACACAGTTACTCACACGTGTCACTAAGACACAGTTACTCACACGTGTCACTAAGACACAGTTACTCACACGTGTCACTAACACACAGTTACTCACACGTGTCACTAAGACACAGTTACTCACACGTGTCACTAAGACACAGTTACTCACACGTGTCACTAAGACACAGTTACTCACACGTGTCACTAAGACACAGTTACTCACTCGTGTCATAAGACACAGTTACTCACACGTGTCCTAAGACACAGTTACTCACACGTGTCCTAAGACACAGTTACTCACGTGTCACTAAGACACAGTTACACACACGTGTCAGTAAGACACAGTTACACACACGTGTCACTAAGACACAGTTACACACACGTGTCACTAAGACACAGATACTCACACGTGTCACTAAGACACAGTTATATACTCACACGTGTCACTAAGACACAGTTATATACTCACACGTGTCACTAAGACACAGTTATATACTCACACGTGTCCAGGTGATCCGACGGTACTGTCCCTCACCTGAACCGGGTGATCCGACGGTGATCCAGATGGAAAGGAACAGGCGCGTTCATCATGCAGAATATAGTAAGGAGACAAACATAGGGATGTGCCTTAACGCTGACAGCGACTGCCCGGAGAAATACAAACGGAGTGTTGTGGACGCTTACGTCGACCAAGCTCTCATTCACAGCTCTGGGTGGAAGCAGGTGGATGAGGAGTTATGTAGAATAAGGCAGATTTTGGTCAACAATGGTTTCTCCAATGCATATGAGGAAGACATCATATAAAGGAATGTGGCGTGGCTTGCAACAGGCGACGGAATAACCAATACCACAAAATCCGTACTTCCAATAAAATTGTTCTACAGAAACTCCTCCTCCATGACCTACAACGCGGAGGAAAGAGCGCTAAGAGAGAACATTGAGAAGAACGTTACCCCAATTGACGTCAACCATAAGATAAAACAAACTATATTAAAGGAGTAAGAAAACCGCAAACTTTCTAATGGAGAACTCCCGACACCAAGAAAAATGCATTGAAAGAGACCAAAATTGTCTACACCTTCACGTGCCCACTTGGGGATTGTCAGCCCCCCAACGCTCTCAGTAAATAGGTAAGACAACAAAGTCCCTCTCTAGGTGATTAACAATGTACAAACAACAGGGCTCCATCAAGGACCATATATACACTACACACAACGAGACGATCACTCAGGGATAATTTGACGAGCAACACCGAAATAATTGATAGATACAATGACAATAGCAGATTAGACATCAGTGAGTCGCTGCATATCAAGAAATCTAGACCAGCCATCAATAATCAGCTAATACACAATAACACTCTACCCACTTCAAGACCCCGGGCCAGCACATTAGCAGGACCAAATGACCCCGTCACAGGAACGGAAGCAACCAGAAGAACACAACCTGCCAACATATCACACTCTGTTGATACATTTAATACCTTACAAATATGCCCCTTTTAATGCCATTCATCTATATGTTACCTAACCACCTTACCATAAGAGGATATAACCCGATGCTAAGCACGGCACACTGCGACCCGTTGAGGGTGTGGACACAATGCGAACCAAACGTCTGAAGGTTGGAGCCTCTTTGACGGTCATGCTATCGGGAAAAGCGATATTCTGAAGGTCCTGAAGGACGTGGCTGGCATCACACTCACTGACATTAGTCAGGAAGGTGATGGTATCGTGCTATTCTTTTTCTGTGAGGAAGTACTAGAAAAACTCTTGAGCAACGATGCCATTCTTTGCAAGGAGCACCACCTACATCCTCTCTTTCCCATGTCAGTTCCTGGCCGGAAGAACTGCTTTTACCAGCAGGACCAGCCAGGGGATCGCTGACCGACCGCAACATAAGATCATGGACAATATCGAGGACGAAAATCTGAACGTGGGTATATTCAACCTAGAGTTCTGCAGCACCAACAAACCATCAATGAAGATTACTTTCACCACCATAGCTGCGGCCACCCAGACTGCCACACAAGGTTTCTACTGCTGCTTACAGCAGTGCTTCAAGTGCTACGAGCTCTCCCACCCCATCAACATGTGTCAGCACCCCGTCTAGAAGTGCAGCCTGTGCACACTGGACCATCACTACTCCATATGTAAGGCAACGACCCATTGCTGCTTGCTCTGCGGTGGCAATCACCCCACAATTTCCTACCGCTGACCCCACAGACAGGAAAACATCAAGGCCCAGGTTGAAGCCAAGAAAAACAAACCTTCTACCTCCGCAACTAGAGCCCCAGGTGTTCAACCCACCACCTCAACAAATCTCTTGAAACCTTGCAAAATGAAGCTATGCGTCTCATCCTTGGGGCTCCAAAGTCCACGAGAATAGTTAACATGAGAGCAGAGTTAAAATTACCTAACATATGTAAGAGAATTTTGTCTATTAACACAGTTTTCGGCGCGAAAGGCATTGAGTAGATTTCGGCAACACAGGAAGTTTCAAGCTAAACTTTCTAATATGCTGCACTCACCTGAGGTCTACAGAAGAAGAGCGAAATCTGATGATGCATTTTGGTTCTACAAGGAAGCCTACTTCATCAAAATATTAAATATGTACCCAACTCAATTAATGATTAATCAACCAATTACTCCATGGGATAACTGGGATCTATCAGTTGATTTTGTAAATGCACCCAAGAAAGATAGTGTGCACACTACATTATTAAAACAGTTAACACTGTACAGCATCACTGAGAGTACTCAGAGTATGGGTAACGATGTGCATCAGTGCTATACCGACGGCTCTGAAGAAGAAGGTGGACGATGTACCGGATGTGCATGTAATATATTTGAAGAACCTTCTCTCATTCATACAGCAATGAAGCGCATCAGTGATTGGGCAAGTACAACTCAAATCAAACTTGTAGGGATATACCTTGCCACTGAATTTTTAAAAGACAAAAGCTGTAGACTTATATACTGTGACTCGCAGAGTGCACTCCTGGCATTGGACGCACACAGTAGTGACACCCTGAAAATAGTCAGTGATATTCGAATGAATGTTTTAGCTGCTAAAGAAAACATATTTGAAATTATATTATGTGTGTATGTCAAATGTATGTGTGTGAAAATTTGTATGTGTGTGTGTATATATATATATATATATATATGTCGTACCTAGTAGCCAGAACGCACTTCTCAGCCTACTATGCAAGGCCCGATTTGCCTAATAAGCCAAGTTTTCATGAATTAATGTTTTTTCGACTACATAACCTACCTAACCTAACCTAACTTTTTCGGCTACCAGACCTAACCTAAACTATAAAGATAGGTTAGGTTAGGTTAGGTAGGGTTGGTTAGGTTCGGTCATATATCTACGTTAATTTTAACTCCAATGACAAAAAATTGAGCACATACATAATGAAATGGGTAGCTTTATCATTTCATAAGAAAAAAATTAGAGAAAATATATTAATTCAGAAAAACTTGGCTTATTAGGCAAATCGGCCCTTGCATAGTAGGCTGAGAAGTGTGTTCTGGCTACTAGGTACGACATATATATATATATATATATATATATATATATATATATATATATATATATATATATATATATATATATATAACTGAAAACTCACACCCCAGAAGTGACTCGAACCCATACTGCCAGGAGCAACGCAACTGGTATGTACAGGGACGCCTTAATCCGCTTGACCATCACGACCGGACAAAAGGAAGTGATAGCCGAAGCTATTTGAACCACTTCCGCGGATGGTAATCTTGGGCATAGCATTTTATCAAATCACCTCATTCTTTGGGGCACACGTGAGGAACACGCTGGAACAAGCTGGAAGTTTCGTCTGTGGTAAGGTAATGGGAAGACACACAAAACACAAGTAAATTTAACAATGAAATTTTAATTACGTTAGAAAAGCAAAACATGAATAAAATTGGGCATAAAAATGTAACATAAATCAATCAAACAAAATAATAAGAATAATCACTGGCAAATGAAAAGTTATGTTAATACAAGTGAATAATAGCAAAGTAAATATATTAGTGCAGGAATATTGGCTTCAAGCTGCCACCTCCCTTAGTACTCGTAAGCCAAGGCTTAGTCTACCAATGAGACGTGTTAACTTGTGTGGAGCACGATATATTCTGCCTTCTCTAGGTCGCGGTGGCCCAGACATCAGCTCGTGTGGCGGGTGGTGGAGCAGGTGTGATGGGCACCAGCCAATCAGCGACAGGCAGGCGATGGACAAGTAGTTTGCCGGTTCACGGTGGCGGAGGCGAGCAGGTGTGCCGGTGTTGGATACGTTTTGCACTCTGGGCAAAACTTGTTGTTGTACTTGTTGGATATATCTTCTATATTATTTGTTACAGGGACGTAGTTTGGAGGGAAGAGCAGGCTCAATCTCTCTTGAAAGAGATTATCGTCACAACTCTCCCCCGAAGCCTGCGGTTCTGGAAGAAGTACGTCGTTATGTGGTGGAGTAATAGGTGGAGTCGCTTCTACTTCATAAACTCTGGAGAGGGCATCGGCTATGATGTTGTCAGAACCCTGGTATAGCAGGTCTCCAGGTTGAATTTCTGCAGTTATCAAGCCCATAGTAGAAGACGTTGAGATGAGAAGTGGGCGTGCTGCAGGAGGTGTAGGGTGGTGTGGTCCGTGTTGATGGTAGACCGAGCACTTTTCAGGTGTGGAGTAAAGTGCTGGAGCTTCAGGATGATGAAGAGTAGCTCCTTGCCAATTGTTCCGTAGTTCCTTGTAGCAGTAGTCGCTGACAGGTGTATTCTCCTCGCCTCGTTGCTGCATCACGACACCACCAACGTCGGTACCACTGGCGTCGACATGGAGGATGAAGGGCTTATCTGACGAGGTGAGAGTGGAATTAGAATATGGCAAAGGAGCACTATTATGGTCCTGAAAATGGTTGGGAATATCAGTATGGATTTTTGAATTAGAAAGCGCCGACTCCTTGTCAGTGCTTTCGGGAGGAGAAGCAGGGAAGGTCTCACTGTGGATGTATGGTTCTGTAAAAGCAGAGCAGTTTAACATGACAGTGGGAGGAGTACCATTATATAGCTTCAGGAGGTTGGCGTGGCACTGCTGGGTCTTCCGCCGCCTATCTGGAGACTCTAGAACGTAGTTGTATGTGTTCTTGCATTCCTTGATGCGATAGGGACCTGAAAATTTGCTTTGGAACGGAGAACCTGGGATAGAAATATATGCTAGGACGAAGTCTCCCACATTAAACTTTCGGATTTTACTTTGCTTATCAAAATGAATTTTCATATTAGTTTGAGACCTTGTTAAATTGCTACTAGCAAATTTATGTACTTTTTCAAGAATGTGCCTCAAGTTTTGAAAAAAACTGGGGCACATGAAGAGAATCACTGAAGGTGTTGGCCAGCGAATCTTTGAAAGCTTTAAGGGAGGGTCCGCCACTTACAGCCGTAGAGCATCTCATAAGGAGACACAACAAGGGATTCATATGGAAGACATCTTAAAATACACATTACAAGGTCAAGTTGTTTATCCCAGTCTTTCTCTGGCTCAACGCAAAATTTCTTAAGGAATGACTTTATAGTCTGATGACTACACTCCAGAGAACCCTGTGAAGCAGGATGATAGGGGCTGGACAGTACCTGTGTTATGTGGAATTCCTCCAGTGTCTTCTTGAAGAGGTCACTCGTGAAGTTGGTGCCGCAATCACTCTGTATCTCTTTCGGAAATCCACATTGAGTAAAGATCTTCAGGAGCTGTTTCACAACGGTAGCAGTCGTAATGTTCTTTATGGGAACTGCTATGGGGAGCCTGGTAGTTGGACATAGGACAGTGATTATGTAGATGTTCCCAAAACTGGTCCTGGGTAATGGACCAACACAGTCTATTATTAATTTACTAAAGGATTCAGTAGGCACTGGAATAGGAATAAGAGGAGCCTTGGGGATAGAAATGCTAGGCTTTCCTGCCATCTGACATGTGTGACAATCTTGTACGAAGGTTTTGACATCTCTTACCATACCTGGCCAGTAGTAGTCCTGTCTAAGGGCGTGGTAGGTCTTGTTAAAGCCGTAGTGTGAGAGTGGTCCATGAGCCAGACGCAAGATGTCGGGCCGTAGGTTGGTGGCAACTACCAGTTGGTTAACGGTGACCCAATCGTCGTCCTCCTTCAATTTGCTGGGGTCAATATTTACGGTAGAGTATTTGGTTCTCTATTAAGAACCCAGGGATACTATCTGATTGTGTTTCAGCCTGAAAAAATAAGGATGTTAAGGTGGGATCCTCTCTCGGCAACTTACGGAACTCTAGTATGGTGAGATTCTGTGGGAGGTTCTGAGAATCTTGAGAGACAGCTGAAGTAGATGGAGCAGCTGGTTGCAGGAGTGCGGCTTGAGCACACTTCAACACCAAGATACGAGGGAAGACTTTATCAGGATCATCTGTAGATGGGACCTCTTCCTTAACAAACTGCAAAACAGGATTTTCCACTGCGGAGTCATATACCTGGGGGTTTGTCGATGATAATTAGATTCGTAGATTGTTGATCTTCTGCCAAGTCGTTGCCCAGGAGAAGTTGAACTCCTGACATGGGAAAAGGCTTTTTCCGGATGGCGACTTGGACTTCACCTTGTATAAAGGGACAATCCAGGCGGAACCGGCAAGTGAATATGGAGTAGTAGCAGTTAGGTCCGTGATGAGAACAGTTTCATCCCGGGATACAGGTATCAGTTGAAGAGAGAAAGAGCATTGGAGGAAACATGAATATTCATAACAGGCTTACTGGATTTAGGAGGAGTCGGTTTGGGATTAGGAGTCTCACTGATGCCCTTGTTCTTAGGACACTTTTCTATGGCATGTCCATAGGTTCTGCAATATTTGCAACACAATAAGTTCAAATTCCTGGTACGCCCTTTCGCAGGACTAGACCAGTTTGACTTACTTGAAGGTGCATCAGATGGTACTCTGTGATTAATTCTGTAAGAGTCAGCTAATTGAGCACATCTAGTAAGGTCGGTTTCTTCCTTGTCGGCTAGATAGAGACGTATTGGATTAGGTACACGCCTAAGGAATTCTTCCACCGGGATGAGATTGACGAGATCTGTAAAGGTGGAGATTTGTGCGGCTTCCAGCCACTTTATGAAATATATATTTTTGTTATTTGCAAACTGTAGATAAGTAGTAACACTTGCTTTAAGGTAATCCCTGAACTTACGTCAGTAGGTCTTGGTGGAGACGAGGTAGGCATCGAGCACTGCCTGTTTCAATATCCTGTAGTCAGTTTCAGACGCCATAGTACTGAGAGATACTGCAGCTCTACCTGTTAAATAAGACCTGAGAAGCACAGACCATTGATCCTGAGGCCAGCTAAGTTGGGTATCCAGAGCCTCAAATGAAGTAAAAAATACATCTACTTCTGCCTCAACAACAGATGGCATCGATATATATATATATATATATATATATATATATATATATATATATATATATATATATATATATATATATATATATATATATATTAGTATATTTTGGTAGCAGTCTTTCCTGTAGACATATTATTAAATATGACCGAAAAAGTAAGATTAATAATTCTAACACGAATTTTCTCAATCTTTCGTACATTTCATTTCACTCTTGGTGGTAATTCAAAAATCAATTCTCCAAAATTCATTTTTATTTCTAGTCTGACGCGACACTTGAGCGTGTTTTGTAAAACTTATTACATTTTCAAAGACTTTAGTTTACACATACACAACTGAATAGAACTTACACATCTCCGATTTGTTTATATCTACATTTGAGTGAGGTGGATGGGGTGAGGTGGTATTAATAGGGTATTAATTTCATCAACACAAGACAGAACACGAAACAATGGGTATTGAATGGAAGTGATTGTAGAAAGCCTATTGGTCCATATTTCTTGATGCTTCTATATTGGAGCGGAGTCTTGAGGTGGGTAAAATATAGTTGTGCATTAATTGGCTGTTGATTGCTGGTGTTGACTTTTTAATGTGTAGTGCCTCGCAAACGTCAAGCCGCCTGCTATCGCTGTATCTATCGATGATTTCTGTGTTGTTTACTAGGATTTCTCTGGCGATGGTTTGGTTGTGAGAAGAGATTATATGTTCCTTAATGGAGCCCTGTTGCTTATGCATCGTTAAACGCCTAGAAATAGATGTTGTTGTCTTGCCTATATACTGGTTTTTTTGGAGCTTATTGTCCCCAAGAGGGCATTTGAAGGCATAGACGACGTTGGTCTCTTTGAAAGTGTTCTGCTTTGTGTCTGGAGAGTTTCTCATGAGTAGGCTGGCCGTTTTTCTGGTTTTATAGTAAATCGTCAGTTGTATCCTCTGATTTTTGTCTGTAGGGATAACGTTTCTATTAACAATATCTTTCAGGACCCTTTCCTACGTTTTATGAGCTGTGGAAAAGAAGTTCCTGTAAAATAGTCTAATAGGGGGTATAGGTGTTGTGTTAGTTGTCTCTTCAGAGGTTGCATGGCGTTTCACTTTCCTTCTTATGATGTCTTCGACGAAACCATTGTAGAAGCCGTTGTTGACTAGGACCTGCCTTACCCTACAGAGTTCTTCGTCGACTTGCTTCCATTCTGAGCTGTGGCTGAGAGCGCGGTCGACGTATGCGTTAACAACACTCCTCTTGTACCTGTCTGGGCAGTCGCTGTTGGCATTTAGGCACATTCCTATGTTCGTTTCCTTAGTGTAGACTGCAGTGTGGAAACCTCCGCTCTTTTCCATGACTGTTAGATCTAGAAAGGGCAGCTTCCCATCCTTTTCCATCTCGTAAGTGAAACGCAGCACGGAACTCTGCTCAAACGCCTCCTTCAGCTCCTGCAGATGTCTGACATCAGGTACCAGTGTAAAAATGTCGTCAACATACCTGCAGTATATGGCCGGTTTCAAGTTCATGTTGACTAAGACTTTTTGCTCGATGGTACCCATGTAGAAGTTTGCAAACAGGACACCTAGGGGAGAACCCATGGCGACACCATCTACTTGCTTATACATGTGCCCATCCGGGCTCAAGAAGGGTGCCTCTTTAGTACAAGCTTGGAGTAGTTTACTTAGAATGTTTTCTGGTATGTCAAGAGGAGTACAGGCTGGATCACGATACACTCTGTCCGCTATCATCCCGATTGTTTCATCCACAGGTACGTTGGTTAACAGTGATTCTACGTCCAACGAGGCTCTTATCCCTGTGGCCCGTGTTCCCCGCAGTAAGTCAACAAATTCCTTTGGAGACTTCAGGCTGAAGGTGCAAGGGACATAAGGAGTCAGCAAGCCGTTGAGTCGCTTTGCCAGTCTGTACGTGGGTGTGGGTATCTGGCTAATGATTGGCCGTAGTGGGTTTCCAGGCTTATGTGTCTTGACATACGCATATCCAGGCTTATATTCCCCAATAATCTTTGGCAGGTGGAGTCCGGATTTCTTGGCGTTCACAGTTTCGATCAATTTGTTGACCTTTGCCTTCAATTCGACTGTAGTGTCCTTCGTTACCCTTTGGAATTTAGTTTGGTCAGAGAGAATGAGGTTCATTTTCGCCAGATATTCGTCGTTTTTAAGAATGACGTATATTGGCGACTTGTCACCTCCTTGTTCTCACGAAGGCTCTTAGCTGCCGCTTTGAGCTAGGGGGACAGTATGGTGCTTCTAAATACCATATGTGTTTATTCAAATAAAAATGAATTTTGGAGAATTGATTTGTCAGTTACCATCAACAGTGAAGTGAAGAAAAATATAAGAAACATTGAGAATTCTCGACATGAACGAGATTCTCGACTTAGTCGACATGAACGTGTTAGAATTATTAATCTTACTTTTTCGGTCATATTTAATAATATATATATATATATATATATATATATATATATATATATATATATATATATATATATATATATATATATATATATATATTTAAGATGAATAGGAAAACCAGGGATATACTGAACATCTTGTTTCAGATTCTTTACTTTAAAATGCATAACGTTTCGAATACTTCTCGTATTCATCATCAGATCTAAAAGAAAAAACAGAAATCACAATCAAATAACTGGTAAACAAAGAACTCATACTGAATATAATTGCCTATCAAAGAAAGGATAATGCTTAAAAAACAAAACACTTAAGCGCACTTAAAGTGATCAATACAAATAAAACTTATTAACTGTCACATATATAAAAGCTAATTTAAAAATCCATTAAACTACAAGACGAACATTATAACTACTAAAGAAACCATTCTATTAAACTTACGTGAAGTGATCAGAAGTGAAACTTGATACCTAACACATAGATACTAAACACTATAACAAATATTCATATAATGACTACAAATCTACAAAAAATGTATGTAAAATACAAACAGAATAAACGACAATTATAAAGTATTAACCAAAATCTTATAAAAACTCAATTATTAAATAAAATTAAATACCAAGAAATGTATTATATATCCTAAATATAAGATTATATTAATGTACAATGTCAAGACTTGAAATAAGTAAGAAAGGGCAAAGGCATGATAAACTAAACAAAATTATAATAAAATTAAACTACCAGAATGAACTATAAATCAAATTACAGGACCTACTGTGCACTATACAGTGTACAATTGAACAGCTGAAAGGTTGCTTTTTAACAGAGGCCGCAGCTCCTTTATATATAAGGATTCCATTACTCTCAAATCTGACTGGCCATTCATACAAGTGTCCAGAATTTTAAAATCAGATTCCAGCAGAGAATGATTAAACTCATAACAATGGTTTCTAATCTCCGAAAATGCTGGTTTAGACAATGGTAATCCAGTCCTAAAAGATAATCCCCGGTGCTCAAGTATCCTAATCTTAAAGTTCCGAATGGAACTTCCGATATATCCAGCATTACAGCTGAAACAATTATACATATATACGACATTTGAGCACAAAGGGGGTAGGCACTTTATCTTTAAATTTAAAATAAGAGCCTATGGTATTTGTGTTGACAAAAATAAATCTAAAGTCTACTTGAGGATAACACTGCTGCAACAGTCTCCTCAAACGACTCCTTACAGAAAAGCTAATAGTGCCATAAAATGGTAATTTAATATATTTAAGATCCCTTTCCACTGTAGTAATCCTACACGATGGGTGAAACTTCTTATTTAAGAAATTCATTATAAAGGTATAAACCATATGCAAAGGATAACCATTATTTGAAAAAAATTTCACAAGAAAATTAATTTCTTGATCAAAGTTATTCCAATTAGAACATAAAACAAAGGCCCTATTCAGTAGAGTGTTGATTGCATTTTTCTTAAAAATATCAGGAACAAAAGAATTAAAATTTAAACCTAAACCAGTAAAAGTTGGTTTCCTAAAAACATTAGTGTTGAACCCATTAAGGTTATTCACTTTTACATCAAGAAACGACAATGAATTATCAACTTCACACTCTGCAGTAAACCGTATATTACTATGTTGTGCATTAAGATACTCTCTAAATTTCTCAATATGACATTGGTCCTTGAATAACAAAAAAGTGTCATCTACATATCTCCTGTACAAGACTGGTTTAAAGGCCAAAGGACAATTATCAAGCCAATTTATTTCATGAAAACTCAAAAAAGCATTAGCCAGTGCAGGACCTAAAGGCGACCCCATTGCTACTCCATCAATTTGTTTATAATATTTATTATTAAACATAAAGACGGAGTCTTTAACCGCTATTTCTAACAGCCGTCTGAATATTTTACTACAAAATCCAGACACTAAGTTAGTGTCAGCAAATAATTGGTTTACACAGATATCAATGGTTTCCAACAAAGGAATATTAGTAAAAAGTGATTCAACATCGAAACTGGCCATTATAGTTGGGAACTCAAAATTTAAAGAGGAAAGTTCTTTTACAAAATCCTGAGAATTTCTCACAGTAAATTCATTATGCGTTAATGGTTCTAATAATGGAACCAGAATGCAGTACTCGGCCCAGTATACAAGGCTCGATTTGCCTAATAAGCCAAGTTTTCCTGATTTTACATAATTTTCAATTTTTTTTCTAATGAAATGATAAAGCTATCCATTTCATTATGAATTAGTTCATTTGTTTTAGTTTGAGTTAAAAATACCTGAGATATAAGACCGAACCTAACCAACCCTACCTAACCTAACCTAACCTAACCTACCTTAAGTTGTGAGTTGTGAAGCCGTCCTGAAATATTTTCGTTAGGCAACTTGTGAGCACCCTGTCGAGCATCGGCCAGGAAGCGCCCTCGACTAGACAATTTTGTGGTAAGCACAATTTTTACCAGTTAACAATGATTGCCTATAGTTGATCGTGTGCCCAGCGACAGTAGCGGATGTTTAGTGATATATTAGGCATGTTTTGATAAGGCAGAAGGCCAAAATAAGAGAGTAAAGATGAAGGAACGTCCTGGACGGCGGAGTGACATCCATCCCCTCCGACCGCTTGTGGGTGACTGAGGGAGCCTGACTCTTGGCGGAGGATGGACCAGCCCAAACGTGAGGGATTCAACACCCGCGACGTTCGGGAGACAGAGAGATGTTGGGTGGAAACATTAATTATGTGGTTTATTTTGTTTATGTTTATAGAGGAACAAGAACAATCAACAAGGCTCCTGACAATGCACAATCAACAAGGCTCCTGACATTGTACAAATAACAAACGCCTGACTATACACAAACAACAAACGCCTGACTATACACAAACTTCAAAGCTTCTTCAAGGAACATATAACTTCGACAAGGAAGACATAACTCAGCGTGTTCTGTAACACCAGCCATCCGAACCACAACTACCCAACTAATCATCATAAACATTGAGAATAGACGAATAATAATGGGCGAAATATATTTTAAGTAGTTTTCACGAGGTAATGTTGGCCCTCACGGAGTAATGTTGACCCTCACGGAGTAATGTTGACCCTCACGGAGTAATGTTGGCCCTCACGGAGTAATGTTGACCCTCACGGAGTAATGTTGACCCTCACGGAGTAATGTTGACCCTTACGGAGTAATGTTGACCCTCACGGAGTAATGTTGACCCTCACGGAGTAATGTTGACCCTCACGGAGTAATGTTGACCCTCACGGAGTAATGTTGACCCTCACGGAGTAATGTTGACCCTCACGGAGTAATGTTGACCCTCACGGAGTAATGTTGGCCCTCACGGAGTAATGTTGACCCTCACGGAGTAATGTTGACCCTCACGGAGTAATGTTGACCCTCACGGAGTAATGTTGACCCTCACGGAGTAATGTTGGCCCTCACGGAGTAATGTTGGCCCTCACGGAGTAATGTTGACCCTCACGGAGTAATGTTGACCCTCACGGTGTAATGTTGACCCTCACGGAGTAATGTTGGCCCTCACGGAGAAATGTTGACCCTCACGGAGTAATGTTGGCCCTCACGGAGTAATGTTGACCCTCACGGACTAATGTTGGCCCTCACGGAGTAATGTTGACCCCTCACGGAGTAATGTTGACCCTCACGGAGTAATGTTGGCCCTCACGGAGTAATGTTGGCCCTCACGGAGTAATGTTGACCCTCACGGGGTAATGTTGACCCTCACGGAGTAATGTTGGCCCTCACGGAGTAATGTTGACCCTCACGGAGTAATGTTGACCCTCACGGAGTAAAGTTGGCCCTCACGGAGTAATGTTGACCCTCACGGAGTAATGTTGACCCTCACGGAGTAATGTTGGCCCTCACGGAGTAATGTTGACCCTCACGGAGTAAAGTTGGCCCTCACGGAGTAATGTTGACCCTCACGGAGTAATGTTGACCCTCACAGAGTAATGTTGGCCCTGACGGAGTAATGTTGGCCCTGACGGAGTAATGTTGACCCTCACGGAGTAATGTTGGCCCTGACGGAGTAATGTTGGCCCTCACGGAGTAATGTTGGCCCTCACGGAGTAATGTTGACCCTCACGGAGTAATGTTGGCCCTCACGGAGTAATGTTGACCCTCACGGAGTAATGTTGGCCCTCACGGAGTAATGTTGACCCTCACGGAGTAATGTTGACCCTCACGGAGTAATGTTGGCCCTCACGAGGTAATGTTGGCCCTCACGGTGTAATGTTGACCCTCACGGAGTAATGTTGGCCTTCACGGTGTAATGTTGACCCTCACGGAGTAATGTTGGCCCTCACGGAGTAATGTTGGCCCTCACGGAGTAATGTTGGCCCTCACGGAGTAATGTTGGCCCTCACGGAGTAATGTTGGCCCTCACGGTGTAATGTTGACCCTCACGGAGTAATGTTGGCCCTCACGGAGTAATGTTGACCCTCACGGAGTAATGTTGGCCCTCACGGAGTAATGTTGACCCTCACGGAGTAATGTTGACCCTCACGGAGTAATGTTGACCCTCACGGAGTAATGTTGACCCTCACGGAGTAATGTTGACCCTCACGGAGTAATGTTGGCCCTCACGGTGTAATGTTGACCCTCACGGAGTAATGTTGGCCCTCACGGAGTAATGTTGACCCTCACGGAGTAATGTTGACCCTCACGGAGTAATGTTGGCCCTCACGAGGTAATGTTGACCCTCACGGTGTAATGTTGACCCTCACGGAGTAATGTTGGCCCTCGCGGAGTAATGTTGGCCAGGACGGAGTAATGTTGGCCCTCACGGAGTAATGTTGGCCCTCACGGAGTAATATTGACCCTCACGGAGTAATATTGACCCTCACGGAGTAATATTGACCCTCACGGTGTAATGTTGGCCCTCACGGAGTAATGTTGGTCCTGACGGAGTAATGTTGGCCCTCACGGAGTAATGTTGACCCTCACGGTGTAATGTTGGCCCTCACGGAGTAATGTTGGCCCTCACGGTGTAATGTTGACCCTCACGGAGTAATGTTGGCCCTCACGGTGTAATGTTGGCCCTCACGGAGTAATGTTGGCCCTCACGGAATAATATTGACCCTCACGGAGTAATATTGACCCTCACGGAGTAATATTGACCCTCACGGTGTAATGTTGGCCCTCACGGAGTAATGTTGGCCCTGACGGAGTAATGTTGGCCCTCACGGAGTAATGTTGACCCTCACGGTGTAATGTTGGCCCTCACGGAGTAATGTTGGCCCTCACGGTGTAATGTTGACCCTCATGGAGTAATGTTGGCCCTCACGGTGTAATGTTGGCCCTCACGGAGTAATGTTGGCCCTCACGAGGTAATGTTGGCCCTCACGGAGTAATATTGACCCTCACGGAATAATATTGACCCTCACGGAGTAATATTGACCCTCACGGAGTAATATTGACCCTCACGGTGTAATGTTGACCCTCACGGAGTAATATTGACCGTCCAGATGCTGGTTGTAGCTGTAATTGGACAGCTTTTGTTTCGGATGAATCATATCTATTTGGTCTCAGTTGAAATGGAGAAGCTTTCTGGAGCTGTTCTCCATCCAGTTTTTTTGACTAATTGTCTCCACGTATCCGGTAACCATAGAAAGTTCCGGCCCATGATGCGACTATCGTGGCTGGTCAGGTGTCACTCTAAATAGTCAGAAATCAGACAACCAATTTATAAATAAAGGTGTGGAGGGTGTCATATGGGGAGTTAATGGGGAGCATGGAATGAACACTGGCGCCATGCATTCACAATAACATATACATATACAAGTTATTATATATTTTAAACTGTAGGCGGTTGAAAGTAACTGTTGCATTTTGACACAAGAACAAAAGAGTCATCACACACCCCGAGTCCCAGATGTGTAAACTCTGTGAGGGTAGCCTTGGTGCTACTTGTTTATGTAAACTCTGTGAGGGTAGCCTTGGTGCTACTTGTATATGTAAACTCTGTGAGGGTAGCCTTGGTGCTACTTGTATATGTAAACTCTGTGAGGGTAGCCTTGGTGCTACTTGTTTATGTAAACTCTGTGAGGGTAGCATTGGTGCTATTTTTTTTATATAAACTCTGTGAAGGTAGCTTTGGTGTTGCCTGTTTATGTAAACTCTGTGAAGGTAGCCTTGGTGTTGCCTGTTTTATTGTGGTAAAAATAAGCTTACCTTTATATTATGGTGGAAATAAGCTTAACCCAGTACATTGAGGTCAGAAACTAATATCATATTCTCACATTATTTCCCTTCGAGATTTGTATTTTCTAGTCAGTAACTTTTGTCTCAAATAGTGACTAATGTCTTGTCGATCATAATATAATGCTTACGTTTATATATAGCTGGCCTTTATATTTATATATATTTTTGTTTCCCATCATTGTTTGTCCAACACTTGAACTGGACGGTCTCGCTTTAAGCAGGTCGGCGATCAAACCCCGACTGTCCAGGTGTCCAATAGTGCCCAACCAGGACACCATTGGACACCTGGTTGTCTTGCGTACACACCCTACTTGAGCCGCCGTGACTCCCCACTCTCTCCTTGTTTGGTATGATCTAAATTCCCCTTTTGTGAATTAGAATTTTCTGCCACCCTGTCCGCAGCCGTAATCCTCTCTGTCTCTGTCTCTGTCTCTCTCTCTGTCTCTGTCTGTCTGTCTGTCTGTGTGTCTGTCTGTCTGTCTGTCTGTCTGTCTGTCTGTCTGTCTGTCTGTCTGTCTGTCTGTCTCTCTCTCTCTCTTTCTGTCTCTGTCTCTGTCTCTCTCTCTGTCTCTGTCTGTCTGTCTGTCTGTCTGTCTGTCTGTCTGTCTGTCTGTCTGTCTGTCTGTCTGTCTGTCTGTCTCTCTCTCTCTCTCTGTCTCTCTCTCTCTCTCTGCCTTCTTCCCTCCGTCACATCCCAAAATCTTATCCTCATATCCCTCCCAAGTACGTTACTTTGCGTACAAAAACACTGTTTTAACTACAGTTATACACATAGAGAATGCAGTTCTCAACGAACTCTCTCCTCCGAATTAGATCTTACTTGCAATCTTACCTGCACGTTACAGCAACCTGTTCATACTCTCAGGACCTGTGGCAGCCACACCAGCAGGAGAACACGAACCACATGATCAGGAGAACAATGAACATTCCTCACCTTCCCCGAAGGAGTGTCCGCCTTGCGCCACACCCCTGCGCCACACCCTCACGCCACACCAGGCTCCCACCCCTGGCCAGCATGTCAGGGACGACCCGCAGCTGCCCGTAGTCTACAGGAGACGACTCGCCACGACCATCCTCACTGTCCAGCGACAGCTTGAGCGCCACGCAGGTAAGGTCTTGGCTCTGTAGAATAAGCGGCTACACTCAGGTGTACACTCAAATGTGTGGTGAGTGTATTACGGGTGTTGCTCCGGTGTCTTCACTACACACCCTTCATCACTGTAACCATCTTCACTAAACACTGTCTTCATCACTGTAACCATCTTCGCTAAACACTGTCTTCATCACTGTAACCATCTTCGCTAAACACTGTCTTCATCACTGTAACCATCTTCGCTAAACACTGTCTTCATCACTGTAACCATCTTCACTAAACACTGTCTTCATCACTGTAACCATCTTCGCTAAACACTGTCTTCATCACTGTAACCATCTTCACTACACACCCTTCATCACTGTAACCATCTTCACTACACACCCTTCATCACTGTAACCATCTTCACTAAACACTGTCTTCATCACTGTAACCATCTTCGCTAAACACTGTCTTCATCACTGTAACCATCTTCACTAAACACTGTCTTCATCACTGTAACCATCTTCACTAAACACTGTCTTCATCACTGTAACCATCTTCGCTAAACACTGTCTTCATCACTGTAACCATCTTCGCTAAACACTGTCTTCATCACTGTAACGATCTTCACTAAACACTGTCTTCATCACTGTAACCATCAGTAGTAGGGAGTAAGAGCCACAGACGATTTTTTTTTTCTGGGAGAAAAATCCCCTGTGGATCTTAGGGGTTTTCAGGCAAATTTGGGGAGTCACAGATTTGGAAGTAAGGAATTCTTATGAGAAAAATAATTTCCGAGATCTTAGAAGTTTGTTAAAAATTTCTTATGATGAAAATAAGTAGGAAAATCTTAAAGAAAAGTTTTAGAAAAAATCGTGTTTGTGTCACAGCATTTCCAGGAGAACTCTACGGACATGTTTTACATGTTTTCAACTTACAAATATCGTCTATGTAAGCCATAGTTTTTCAGGTAAATTTAGAAAGTTATCTGTATAAGTCAGGGTTTTCAGGGGTTCGTACATCACACCCCCCTCCCTCCCCCCCTTACCTCTCAATCTCTCGCGTCACCTTTATTTACCTTACGCCCGGCCAGCCAGTCGCCTCTTATCATATCTTATCTTCACCATAATATCTGGACCGTCCCTCCTCTCTCTCTCCTTTCATTCAGTTCAACTATTTTCCAACATCGTATGTTTTCTCCTTTTCATTAAGCAAGTCAGTTTTACACAAATAAATCGTGTTAGTAAGCATGTTCTAGCTCACGATCCCCCACCTTAGTCCCCTGTCGTATAATAAATACTATCATTCCAATCCCTCTAAAATTTAAAAATAATCATATTTCAAACGTAGTTCAATACAGTAATTTAGTTACCAAGCTCCAGCGCTTGTCCTCCGCCTTAGCTCTCTCTCGTATCTTCGTTAGTAACAGTCCAATTTCCCTGAAATTTTTACCCTCTGTATTTCAGGCTCCGTAAATAAGATCAAAACAGTTATCGAGCTCCAGCGCTTGTCCCCCACCTTATTTCGTTTTATACAAGATCGTTAGTAACAGTCCAATTTCCCTGAAATTTTTACCCTCTGTATTTCAGACACCGTAAATAAAATCAAGTCAGTTATCGAGCTCCAGCTCTCGTCCCCGCCTTAGTTCTCTTTCATATCTTTGTAAATAATACTTCAATTCCCCTGAAATTTTTACCCTCTGTATTTCAGACACCGTAAATAAAATCAAGTCAGTTATCGAGCTCCAGCTCTCGTCCCCGCCTTAGTTCTCCTTCGTATCTTTGTAAATAACCCATCAATTTCCCTAAAATTAAAAGCAGACATACTTCAAAGTTAGTAAATAAGATCAAGTCAGTTACTGAGCTCCAGCTCTCGTCCCCACCTTAGTTCTCTCTCGTATCTTTGTAAATAACCCATCAATTTTCCCCTGAAATTTTTACCCTCTGTATTTCAGACATAGTAAATATGATGAAAACAATTATAAAACTCTAGCTGTTGTCCTCTGTCCGAGTTCACTCCTATAAATTCATTACTATCAGTCCAAATCCCCCTGAGATTTAAACACTCAACTACATTTTCAGACATAGTAAATAAAACCAGTTCAGTTATCAAGTTTCAACTCTTGTGCCCCAGCTTAGTTCATTTTGTACAAGTTCTTTATTTCCAACTATATCACATGAGATTTAAGATCACCTTATTCCTAACGTAGTAAAATTAATCAGGGCATTAACCAAGCTACATTTCCTCTGTCTTAGATCATCGAACATAATTATATCCGACCAAGTTCCTCTCCTGCCTATCTGTTTATCAGAATAATTACATTACCCTCCCCTCCCCAACGTATCCAAACCTTCAATAATCGTACTGTATTTGCATATTTTCTCTATATTCACTGTGTTCTTCGTATTCTCATCCGTGTTCACTCCATGTTCTTCAAATGTTCACAGTCCCATTCAGTTCATATTTTCACAAGTATCTCCATTTTTTCTGTAATCTTTCTCTTAGTCTCATTATGTTCTCTACAAAGTCTAGTCATATTTTCTATGTTTTCATGTTCATCACATGTTCTCTTTACAACTTTTATACTCAATATTCATGCTAACTTCCATATTTTTTTTGTGTTCTTTGTCAATATTCATGTTCCTCTACAAGTTCATGTTCCTCACAAGATCACTTCGTTTTTCACCTTCACTTACATGTTTTCTACATTCTTTGTCATATTCTCCATGTTCTTCACAAGTCCATTGTTCATTCTTTGTATTCCCTATTCTCCTTATCATGTCTTCATATTCTCTATAAGTTCATATTCCCTGCATGTTCACTGTATTCATCAACTTTTTCTTACATGTTTTCTGTGTTCACCGTATGTTCACTGTGTTCATTCCCCTACTTAACCTCAATTTTTTATGTTCTTTGTTTCTTTAAACCAATTTGTTTCTTCCATTCACTAACTAGTTCTTTGTCAAATAATATTATACTGCATTACAGTTTCCTCAACAATTTTAGTCACCCAGTTTTTATTTGCAAAACTATGTCAAAGTAATTCTCGTAGTCAACTTAATAGTTCTACCAACCATGTTCTTAAACAAATCTGCACTTTATTCAGTTCCAAATTTACAAAGACAAACCTTTCTTGTAACTTCTTAACTAAAAATCTTTCGCCAATCAACTAAAACATAGTCACTTTCGTCATTTCTCAACTAAACTTATTATCCAGTCAACTAAAAATTGTCAAAGGAATCTTTCCAGCACTGTTCACAACTAAACATATTCCCCATTCATCAGAAATAACCTTGTTCTTCATGTTTCATTGTCATTTCATAACTAAAATTATCTATCAATCAACAGAAAAAGCCATGTTCATCATGTTTTGTCTTTTTGCTTAACTAAAATTATGTTTTGTCAAGTAAGAAAAAATAACCAAAGATATCTTTCATCGCTGTTCTTAACTGACATTATACTTTGGGGAGCACAAAATTAGTCTCCCTCGTCATGTTTTATCTTTTTCCTTAACTAAAGTATTCATCAGTCAACTAAAAAATAGTTACTTCTTCATGTTTCATTGTCATTTCATAACTGAAATATCACTTCTCTCATTTAAAATAGTCATGTGTAGCCTTCTTTCCAACACTGTTCTTAACTAAAGTAACCTTTCACTTCGCTAGAATAGTCATATTCATCGTTGTTCCTAACTAAAATTGTATGTCGTTAAGTAAGAAATATAGTCAAAGACACTCTTCAAGACATCAAGGACTTACTCAAAGACATCAAAGTTGCACTCAAAGACATCCTTTGAGACATCAAAGACATCCTTTAAGACTTCAATGGGACTCTTCGAGATATCAAAAGACACTCTCAAACACTCAAAAATTTACTTGCATCCTCAAAGTTAATCTCAGAGGCACAAAAGTTATTCTGAGCTATCAAAGTTAATCTCAAACATCTCCGTTCATAAAAGTTATTCTCTAAGAGCTATCAAAAGTTATTCTCAGTCATCAAAAGTTATTCCAAGAGACGTCAAAGTTAATCCAACACATCATCTTTCATCAAAGATATTCTCTCTAAGCCATCAATGTTCTTCTCTAAGACATAAAAGTTATTCTCTATGTCATCAAAAAGTTATTCTCTGAGCTAACAAAATACTACTCATGTTCTCAAAGACATTCTCCAATTCATCAATGTTGTTTCAAAGACATCAAAGTTAATCTCAGAGTTATCCAAAGACTTTCTCAAAGTCATCTAAAGTTATTCTCTAAGACATCAAAGTTATTCTAAGAGTTATCAAAAGTTATTCTCAGTCATGTTATGTTATTCTCTAACTCACTTCCATTCATCAAAGACATTCTCTAAGCCCTCAAAGTTATTCCCAGAGTCATCAAAGGTTATTCTTCAAAACATAAAATTTGCTCTGTAAGATATCTTCGTTCATCAAACTTATTCTCAGAGATATCTAAAGTTATTCTCAGAACAATCAAAAGTTATTCTAAGACAACAAAGTCTTTCTCAGAGTCATCAAAGTTATTCTCAGAGTCACCTTTGTTATTCAAAGAAGCCTTCTGAGACATCCTCGTTCAACAAACACTGTCCTCAGAGCCATCAAAAAGTTAAATACAGTCGTCAAAGTTATTCTCTAAGTATCTTTTCGTTCATCAGAGAAGCTTTCTAAGACATCTTTGTTCATCCAAGTTGTTCTCTAAGACATCAATCTTGTTCTCTAAGACATCAAAGATGTTCTCTAAATCACAAAAGTTAATCTCTAAGTTACCTTCGTTCGTCAGAGAAACTTTCCAAAACATCTTTGTTCATCAAACTTGTTTTCAAAGTCATCAAAAGTTAATCTAAGACATCTTTTTTCATCAAAGTTATTTTCAGAGACATCTAAAGTTATTATGTAAGACATAAAAGTTATTCTCAGAGTCATCAAATGTTATTCTCGAAGTCATCAAAGATATTTTCAGAGACATCTAAAGTTAATTTCTATGTTATAAAGTTATTCTCAGAGACATCTAAAGTTAATCTTGGTCATCAAAGTTGTTCTCTAAACATCAAAGATGTTCTCAAAATCATAAAAGTTGTTCTCTAAGTTACCTTCGTTCGTCAGAGAAGCTTTCTAAGACATCTTCGTTCATCAATGTTGATCTCTAAGTCACCTTTGTTCATCAAAGAAACTCTCCTTCTTCCATCAAGTTATACTTTAAGACAACATTGTTGTTCTCTAAGACATCTTCAGGCATAAAATTTCTCCCCAAATGTAACTAGTTCAGCTTTTCATATCAAACTTACACTTCTGTTAAATATATTTTCTTAGACATTTTACCTTTTAAACTGTTCTCTGAACTACACTGTTCAAACCTACGTAACCTATCCTCTCCACCCAATGTTACTTAGTTAACGTAACGTTCCTAAACCTAACTTTACCTATCCTAACATAACTTACCTTACCTTACCTATCTTACCTAACCTAACCTAACTTTACCTATGTTACCTTACCTTACCTACCTTTCCTAACTTAACCTGCTTAACCTATCTTACCTATCTTACCTAACTTTACCTATCTTACCTAACTTAACTTTCATAACCTAACTTTACCTATCCTAACATAACTTACCTTACCTTCCCTATCTTACCTAACTTTACCTATCCTATCCTAACCTAACTTGTCTTACCTAACTTAATCTTACATTCCCAAACTGATGTATCCTAACTTATCTAGTCCAACCAGACATGCTCTAACTTACATAAGTATTCCTTCTTGTCTTTGTGTTTCGTCAATCATTGTCTCATATTCATTTACTCATTTCATTAGTTAATTTCTCAAATGGTCACTTATGCATTTCAAGTGCTATTTGTTAGAGATTGGATATTTAAGCATTTCAAAGAATGTTTGTTATATATGGACATTTACTCATTTCAAGGGATAATTTCTCAAATGGACGTTTTTGCATTTCAAGTGTTATTTGTTTAAGATTGGGTGTTTAACCATTTCAAAGGTTTTCTTATATATGGGAACTTACTCGTTTCAAGGGCTAATTTCTCAAATGGTCATTTTTGCAGATCAAGGATTATTTGTTAAAGTTCATCAAGTTGCCCATAAGTTGTATTTACTAGGTTCTATCATATGTTCTTATTCCCCAACCCCTTAACCTAACCTCTTGTAATCTTAGTGTATTTAGTAGGTTCTATCTTATGTTCTTATTCCCCAACCCCTTAACCTAACCTCTTGTAATCTTAGTGTATTTAGTAGGTTCTATCTTATGTTCATATTCCCCAACCCCTTAACCTAACCTCTTGTAATCTTAGTGTATTAGTAGGTTCTATCTTATGTTCTTATTCCCCAACCCCATAACCTAACCTTTCAGATGTAGTTTATTGTGTTTTTGACATATTTGTTGAATATATTATCCTTTTCCTAACCTTTCAGATGTAGTTTTGTTTCTCCTTTTTGTATATTTTTACCGAAACCATCTTTCCTTCTTTGCTTTGATTCTCCTACTCCTTCTAACCCTCCTTTTCTATCTCTCTCCCTTATTCTCTCTCTTCCTCCCCCTCTCTCTCCCTCATTTGCTAAAATACTCTCTTGTTTCTCAAATTCAAGTCTTATTGCTCCCATTCTCACACCCTCATTCTCATTCACTTAGTTTTTCTTTTTCTCAATTCAAGTCTTAGTGCTCCCATGCCCACACTCTCTCTCATTCTCTCTTCTTTGGTCCCATTTTCTTCCGCCCCCTCTCTCTTACTCCTTGCTCTTCTTTCATGCTCTCACTCCCTTGAGCTCTTGTTTCTCAATTTCAAGTCTTAGTAGATCTGATTCTTTACTATTGTAATTTTTATTATTACTATGATAAAGAATGAACTTATATGTGAAAACAAAGTAAAGAAGGAAAGAAGGTTAAGTGGGATGGTGGGTTTGGGTAAAAATATACAAAAAGGAGAAACAAAACTACATCTGAAAGGTTAGGAAAAGGATAATATATTCAACAAACTACATCTGAAAGGTTAGGTTAAAGGGTTGGGGAATAAGAACATAAGATAGAACCTACTAAATACACTAAGATTACAAGAGGTTAGGTTAAGGGGTTGGGGAATAAGAACATAAGATAGAACCTACTAAATACACTAAGATTACAAGAGGTTAGGTTAAGGGGATGGGGAATAAGAACATAAGATAGAACCTACTAAATACACTAAGATTACAAGAGGTTAGGTTAAGGGGTTGGGGAATAAGAACATAAGATAACAAACATAATAAATACAACTTATGAGCAACTTGATGAACTTTAACAAATAACTCTTGATCTGCAAAAATGACCATTTGAGAAATTAGCCCTTGAAACGAGTAAGTTCCCATATATAAGAAAACCTTTGAAATGGTTAAACACCCAATCTTAAACAAATAACACTTGAAATGCAAAAACGTCCATTTGAGAAATTATCCCTTGAAATGAGTAAATGTCCATATATAACAAACATTCTTTGAAATGCTTAAATATCCAATCTCTAACAAATAGCACTTGAAATGCATAAGTGACCATTTGAGAAATTAACTAATGAAATGAGTAAATGAATATGAGACAATGATTGACGAAACACAAAGACAAGAAGGAATACTTATGTAAGTTAGAGCATGTCTGGTTGGACTAGATAAGTTAGGATACATCAGTTTGGGAATGTAAGATTAAGTTAGGTAAGACAAGTTAGGTTAGGATAGGATAGGTAAAGTTAGGTAAGATAGGGAAGGTAAGGTAAGTTATGTTAGGATAGGTAAAGTTAGGTTATGAAAGTTAAGTTAGGTAAGATAGGTAAAGTTAGGTAAGATAGGTAAGATAGGTTAAGCAGGTTAAGTTAGGAAAGGTAGGTAAGGTAAGGTAACATAGGTAAAGTTAGGTTAGGTTAGGTAAGATAGGTAAGGTAAGGTAAGTTATGTTAGGATAGGTAAAGTTAGGTTTAGGAACGTTACGTTAACTAAGTAACATTGGGTGGAGAGGATAGATTACGTAGGTTTGAACAGTGTAGTTCAGAGAACAGTTTAAAAGGTAAAATGTCTAAGAAAATATATTTAACAGAAGTGTAAGTTTGATATGAAAAGCTGAACTAGTTACATTTGGGGAGAAATTTTATGCCTGAAGATGTCTTAGAGAACAACAATGTTGTCTTAAAGTATAACTTGATGGAAGAAGGAGAGTTTCTTTGATGAACAAAGGTGACTTAGAGATCAACATTGATGAACGAAGATGTCTTAGAAAGCTTCTCTGACGAACGAAGGTAACTTAGAGAACAACTTTTATGATTTTGAGAACATCTTTGATGTTTAGAGAACAACTTTGATGACCAAGATTAACTTTAGATGTCTCTGAGAATAACTTTATAACATAGAAATTAACTTTAGATGTCTCTGAAAATATCTTTGATGACTTCGAGAATAACATTTGATGACTCTGAGAATAACTTTTATGTCTTACATAATAACTTTAGATGTCTCTGAAAATAACTTTGATGAAAAAAGATGTCTTAGATTAACTTTTGATGACTTTGAAAACAAGTTTGATGAACAAAGATGTTTTGGAAAGTTTCTCTGACGAACGAAGGTAACTTAGAGATTAACTTTTGTGATTTAGAGAACATCTTTGATGTCTTAGAGAACAAGATTGATGTCTTAGAGAACAACTTGGATGAACAAAGATGTCTTAGAAAGCTTCTCTGATGAACGAAAAGATACTTAGAGAATAACTTTGACGACTGTATTTAACTTTTTGATGGCTCTGAGGACAGTGTTTGTTGAACGAGGATGTCTCAGAAGGCTTCTTTGAATAACAAAGGTGACTCTGAGAATAACTTTGATGACTCTGAGAAAGACTTTGTTGTCTTAGAATAACTTTTGATTGTTCTGAGAATAACTTTAGATATCTCTGAGAATAAGTTTGATGAACGAAGATATCTTACAGAGCAAATTTTATGTTTTGAAGAATAACTTTTGATGACTCTGGGAATAACTTTGAGGGCTTAGAGAATGTCTTTGATGAATGGAAGTGAGTTAGAGAATAACATAACATGACTGAGAATAACTTTTGATAACTCTTAGAATAACTTTGATGTCTTAGAGAATAACTTTAGATGACTTTGAGAAAGTCTTTGGATAACTCTGAGATTAACTTTGATGTCTTTGAAACAATATTGATGAATTGGAGAATGTCTTTGAGAACATGAGTAGTATTTTGTTAGCTCAGAGAATAACTTTTTGATGACAGAGAATAACTTTTATGTCTTAGAGAAGAACATTGATGGCTTAGAGAGAATATCTTTGATGAAAGATGATGTGTTGGATTAACTTTGACGTCTCTTGGAATAACTTTTGATGACTGAGAATAACTTTTGATAGCTCTTAGAGAATAACTTTTATGAACGGAGATGTTTGAGATTAACTTTGATAGCTCAGAATAACTTTTGTGCCTCTGAGATTAACTTTGAGGATGCAAGTAAATTTTTCAGTGTTTGAGAGTCTTTTGATATCTCGAAGAGTCCCATTGAAGTCTTAAAGGATGTCTTTGATGTCTCAAAGGATGTCTTTGAGTGCAACTTTGATGTCTTTGAGTAAGTCCTTGATGTCTTGAAGAGTGTCTTTGACTATATTTCTTACTTAACGACATACAATTTTAGTTAGGAACAACGATGAATATGACTATTCTAGCGAAGTGAAAGGTTACTTTAGTTAAGAACAGTGTTGGAAAGAAGGCTACACATGACTATTTTAAATGAGAGAAGTGATATTTCAGTTATGAAATGACAATGAAACATGAAGAAGTAACTATTTTTTAGTTGACTGATGAATACTTTAGTTAAGGAAAAAGATAAAACATGACGAGGGAGACTAATTTTGTGCTCCCCAAAGTATAATGTCAGTTAAGAACAGCGATGAAAGATATCTTTGGTTATTTTTTCTTACTTGACAAAACATAATTTTAGTTAAGCAAAAAGACAAAACATGATGAACATGGCTTTTTCTGTTGATTGATAGATAATTTTAGTTATGAAATGACAATGAAACATGAAGAACAAGGTTATTTCTGATGAATGGGGAATATGTTTAGTTGTGAACAGTGCTGGAAAGATTCCTTTGACAATTTTTAGTTGACTGGATAATAAGTTTAGTTGAGAAATGACGAAAGTGACTATGTTTTAGTTGATTGGCGAAAGATTTTTAGTTAAGAAGTTACAAGAAAGGTTTGTCTTTGTAAATTTGGAACTGAATAAAGTGTAGATTTGTTTAAGAACATGGTTGGTAGAACTATTAAGTTGACTACGAGAATTACTTTGACATAGTTTTGCAAATAAAAACTGGGTGACTAAAATTGTTGAGGAAACTGTAATGCAGTATAATATTATTTGACAAAGAACTAGTTAGTGAATGGAAGAAACAAATTGGTTTAAAGAAACAAAGAACATAAAAAATTGAGGTTAAGTAGGGGAATGAACACAGTGAACATACGGTGAACACAGAAAACATGTAAGAAAAAGTTGATGAATACAATGAACATGCAGGGAATATGAACTTATAGAGAATATGAAGACATGATAAGGAGAATAGGGAATACAAAGAATGAACAATGGACTTGTGAAGAACATGGAGAATATGACAAAGAATGTAGAAAACATGTAAGTGAAGGTGAAAAACGAAGTGATCTTGTGAGGAACATGAACTTGTAGAGGAACATGAATATTGACAAAGAACACAAAAAAAATATGGAAGTTAGCATGAATATTGAGTATAAAAGTTGTAAAGAGAACATGTGATGAACATGAAAACATAGAAAATATGACTAGACTTTGTAGAGAACATAATGAGACTAAGAGAAAGATTACAGAAAAAATGGAGATACTTGTGAAAATATGAACTGAATGGGACTGTGAACATTTGAAGAACATGGAGTGAACACGGATGAGAATACGAAGAACACAGTGAATATAGAGAAAATATGCAAATACAGTACGATTATTGAAGGTTTGGATACGTTGGGGAGGGGAGGGTAATGTAATTATTCTGATAAACAGATAGGCAGGAGAGGAACTTGGTCGGATATAATTATGTTCGATGATCTAAGACAGAGGAAATGTAGCTTGGTTAATGCCCTGATTAATTTTACTACGTTAGGAATAAGGTGATCTTAAATCTCATGTGATATAGTTGGAAATAAAGAACTTGTACAAAATGAACTAAGCTGGGGCACAAGAGTTGAAACTTGATAACTGAACTGGTTTTATTTACTATGTCTGAAAATGTAGTTGAGTGTTTAAATCTCAGGGGGATTTGGACTGATAGTAATGAATTTATAGGAGTGAACTCGGACAGAGGACAACAGCTAGAGTTTTATAATTGTTTTCATCATATTTATTATGTCTGAAATACAGAGGGTAAAAATTTCAGGGGAAAATTGATGGGTTATTTACAAAGATACGAGAGAGAACTAAGGTGGGGACGAGAGCTGGAGCTCAGTAACTGACTTGATCTTATTTACTAACTTTGAAGTATGTCTGCTTTTAATTTTAGGGAAATTGATGGGTTATTTACAAAGATACGAAGGAGAACTAAGGCGGGGACGAGAGCTGGAGCTCGATAACTGACTTGATTTTATTTACGGTGTCTGAAATACAGAGGGTAAAAATTTCAGGGGAATTGATGTATTATTTACAAAGATATGAAAGAGAACTAAGGCGGGGACGAGAGCTGGAGCTCGATAACTGACTTGATTTTATTTACGGTGTCTGACATACAGAGGGTAAAAATTTCAGGAGAATTGATGTATTATTCACAAAGATATGAAAGAGAACTAAGGCGGGGACGAGAGCTGGAGTTCAGTAACTGACTTGATTTTATTTACGGTGTCTGAAATACAGAGGGTAAAAATTTCAGGGAAATTGGACTGTTACTAACGATCTTGTATAAAACGAAATAAGGTGGGGGACAAGCGCTGGAGCTCGATAACTGTTTTGATCTTATTTACGGAGCCTGAAATACAGAGGGTAAAAATTTCAGGGAAATTGGACTGTTACTAACGAAGATACGAGAGAGAGCTAAGGCGGAGGACAAGCGCTGGAGCTTGGTAACTAAATTACTGTATTGAACTACGTTTGAAATATGATTATTTTTAAATTTTAGAGGGATTGGAATGATAGTATTTATTATACGACAGGGGACTAAGGTGGGGGAACGTGAGCTAGAACATGCTTACTAACACGATTTATTTGTGTAAAACTGACTTGCTTAATGAAAAGGAGAAAACATACGATGTTGGAAAATAGTTGAACTGAATGAAAGGAGAGAGAGAGGAGGGACGGTCCAGATATTATGGTGAAGATAAGATATGATAAGAGGCGACTGGCTGGCCGGGCGTAAGGTAAATAAAGGTGACGCGAGAGATTGAGAGGTCAGGGGGGGAGGGAGGGGGGTGTGATGTACGAACCCCTGAAAACCCTGACTTATACAGATAACTTTCTAAATTTACCTGAAAAACTATGGCTTACATAGACGATATTTGTAAGTTGAAAACATGTAAAACATGTCCGTAGAGTTCT
>NC_091173.1:35665737-35790737 GCF_040958095.1 Procambarus clarkii
AAGGAAAGCAGCACGTAAAGGAAAGCAGCACGTAAAGGAAAGCAGCACGTAAAGGAAAGCAGCACGTAAATAATGATGTCTGACGATCTAACGTTTTGGGAGCATAACCAAGCAAATATTGCGTCAGCCTGAAAAATGATCGGATGGATTACGAGAACTTTCAGATCCAGGGATCCCATCACAAATCAGAGGTTCAGGGTTGTTCAATATCCTCCCAGCGAGTACAATAAATATTATCAGATGTAATAGAGGAAAAATAGATTGGTTAGAAAAACATGGCCCAGGAGCTCAAAACAAAAGTAAATTAAAAAAAAAAAAATTGAGAGTTTTCTTCAGGAAGTGCTGAACTAACTGGGTTGTAGAAGATATGTGGGCCTGCGGGCCGATCCAAGCAACAGCCTGGTGGACCAAGCTCAAACAAGTGAAGCCTGGGCTCCGGGCCGGACTTGGGGAGTAGAAGAACTCTCAGACCCTCTTCAGGTAAGATCCAGGAAAGTTAAAGCAATGGAGTGGGGGGGGGGGGGCGATAAAGGGGAGGTGTGAAGAGAGAAAGCATGGATGTGTGAAGAGAACTCCCACCTGTTCTCCCTCCCATCTGCTCTCTCTCCCTCTTGTTCTCCCTCCCACCTGCTCTCTCTCCCTCTTGTTCTCCCTCCCATCTGCTCTCTCTCCCTCTTGTTCTCCCTCCCATCTGCTCTCTCTCCCTCTTGTTCTCCCTCCCACCTGCTCTCTCTCCCTCTTGTTCTCCCTCCCATCTGCTCTCTCTCCCTCTTGTTCTCCCTCCCATCTGCTCTCTCTCCCACCTGTTCTCCCTCCCATCTGCTCTCTCTCCCTCTTGTTCTCCCTCCCATCTGCTCTCTCTCCCTCTTGTTCTCCCACCCACCTGCTCTCTCTCCCTCTTGTTCTCCCTCCAACCTGCTCTCTCTCCCTCTTGTTCTCCCTCCAACCTGCTCTCTCTCCCTCTTGTTCTCCCTCCAACCTGCTCTCTCTCCCTCTTGTTCTCCCTCCCACCTGCTCTCTCTCCCTCTTGTTCTCCCTCCAACCTGCTCTCTCTCCCTCTTGTTCTCCCACCCACCTGCTCTCTCTCCCTCTTGTTCTCCCTCCCACCTGCTCTCTCTCCCTCTTGTTCTCCCTCCCACCTGCTCTCCCTCCCTCTTGTTCTCCCTCCCACCTGATCTCCCTCCCTCTTGTTCTCCCTCCCACCTGCTCTCCCTCCCTCTTGTTCTCCCTCCAACCTGTTCTCCCTCCAACCTTTTCTCCCTCCAACCTGTTCTCCCTCCAACCTGTTCTCCCTCCAACCTGTTCTCCCTCCAACCTGTTCTCCCTCCAACCTGTTCTCCCTCCAACCTGTTCTCCCTCCATCCTGTTCTCCCTCCAACCTGTTCTCCCTCCATCCTGTTCTCCCTCCAACCTGTTCTCCCTCCCACCTGTTCTCCCTCCCACCTGCTCTCTCTCCCTCTTGTTCTCCCTCCCACCTGTTCTCCCACCCTTGTGTTCTCCCTACTTACTGTTCTCCCTCCCTCCCTCCCTCCCACCTGTTCTCCCTCCCTACTGTTATCCCTCCCATCTGTTCTCCCTCCCACCTGTTCTCCCTCCCTACTGTTTTCCCTCATTCCTGTTCACCCACCCTCCTGTTCTCTCCCTCATGTTCTCCCTCCCTCCTGTTCTCCCTCTGTCAAGGTTCTCACCCCTTCCTACCTTATATGGTTAGGGCCGCTCCCACGGGTCTTCGCCCCTCCCTACCTGGCGCCACTGCTCGCCCCGGGGCTCCCCAGTCGACCTAGGGCTGGCCTTATATACGCCCCTAGTGAGTGGAGAGGTTCAAGCCCACCTGTCTCACAGCTGAACCTGCCCGTCTTGACACTGGGATACTCTCTCTTTCTCTATTTAGTCTATTCAAGGTCGCCAGCTGGGTGTTTATACTCGTGTCCCAGCAACACATCAGTGGTCTCATTAGTTATCTTAAATCAAGGATGCAATCTCATGTGCAATATAAGGTGGCATAAATGGTTGCACTCAAAATAGCCCTAGAGAATGGAGGCTCACTCAGACACATTGGTAAGATTAAAAGTTTACTGAAGAAAATATATAAACTTGCGTACAGGAATAATATAGGTGGAATTGTCCGATGGCGGCAACACTCCTCTCGTCACGCCTCTGGGAACACGGTCAGCTGGTCAGGTTCAACTGTCAGTCAGCGGTGACACACCTCGCGCCTCTGGGAACACGGTCAGCTGGTCAGGTTCAACTGTCAGTCAGCGGTGACACACCTCGCGCCTCTGGGAACACGGTCAGCTGGTCAGGTTCAACTGTCAGTCAGCGGTGACACACCTCGCGCCTCTGGCAACTCGGTCAGCTGGTCAGGTTCAACTGTCAGTCAGCGGTGACACACCTCGCGCCTCTGGCAACACGATCAGCTGGATTATTCAAAGTTCGTTTCTGGCCTCTTGAAAACCAGCCGCTGCTTCCAGGTGCACATACGTCACTGCATCTACATATTTATGTTTACACACACCAACTCATGTCTACATGAGCTCCTTGGCTCCTAGCCTAACACTCTGTCACATGGACAATAAATGGCAACAAGAAATGTTCACGATATACAAAATATCCTAGCTCGCCTGGATCAAAGGGGTAAAGGGAGGGATAATTATCTGCCTAACTTCATTCCGTTACGTGGCCGACCCGTCCTCTGGCGAGGGATGTTGAGGTTCCTGGTCCTGGCTTCTGGTATTCCGTTGATCAGTTTCCCACGCACGCAAGTTCCTCAGTCGTCTTTGTAGTAGTGCGTCTTCGCCGTCCTCACACCCGGCAGGCACGGTCCTCCTCCTCTTCTTCGGGATACTAGAGTTAGGGATCTGCACCATTGTCCTCTTCCCCCTCTCACTGGCACTCTAGACACAACTTGCAGTCCAGTACAGCTTCCACTCTCCTCACTTCCAGTAGATTTGGCCCGGCCGTCGCTGCCTGCTTCATATGTAGAACGCAGTCCGCTGGGCGTCCCAGACGTCCCCAGCCTAACGTTCGTCCCTGCTGCAGACTCTTGATAATAGAGCTCCTGACTTTCTAACCCAGCCAATCCTTGCTTCTTGGCACTCCACGGGAGTCGGATGACCTCCCAGAATGTCTGAAGTATTAAAGCGATACTTAAATTCACTGAGAGGGGTTCTCTAGCCCCTAGATCCAGAGCTCACTCGAGCGCGTGACGTACTCTTCCCGCCCAGGCGCCAGCGTCCCAAAGGACCATGTTCTCCTGGTGCCTGGCTAGGTAAACTGATCCTGCTATTAACACTTACTCAAACCACCTATACAACACTTAACTGCCACCATTTCATTCTTAGTATAACTGTAATATCCTCGCTTTACAATATACTGGACAACATATTAAAATAGTGTAACAAACTAGCTACGAGTCCCAAATAATCTTACGTCTGGCAGGGACTAAACAACCCGCAATTTTATATTTGTAGCCAGTAAACTGCCTACATTGCTTAAAAAGATCCAAACACTCCTTTCTTTTCCATAACCTATGTAATTAACACTCTAATTTTCCTAATTGCAATCTAATACCATTTACATTTTCAAGGTAAACATGCAGGTATTCCCCACTCCATAGGATCCTGGCGCCTATATGCAAACAATAAGTGTTAGGGTCGTAACACCATCCATCTATTCATCCCTTAACAGCCCCCGTGGCTTAGTGGTAAGACGCTCACCTCGCGTTTCATGAGCGCTTTGTCCTGGGTTCGTATTCTGGCCCAGGGAAGATTTACTGGGCGCAAATCCTTAACTGTAGCCTCTGTTTAACCCAACAGTAAAATGGGTACCTAGTTGTTAAACAATTTTGCGAGGTTGTATTCCGGGAACATAGGATTACGGACTTGCTCGAAACGCTACGCTTGCTAATGGCTTGTTTATATACATAAAAAAAACTCTGAGAAAGTGGTGTGGCTTGAAAAACCATAGAAACTGATGGAGAATCGTCTGTTTTATGGGAATACTTAAAAGTTATGGACAGCAAGCAAGTTCTGTTAATTTCCCCGTATCAGTGAATAATTGTGTATATTGCTATAAGGTTTTGTTTTACGTTTGCTCTAAAAATATTTAGATGTGTTGGCGGGGGGACAGTGCCAAAAATCGTCGTGGGGGATCTGAGTGTGACCCTGTCATACTGTATCCTTTTGAATTCTGGCGACCCCGACTATCCTATGTTCATCCCATACCCCAGACCATTCCCTTTCTCAATTTGGGTGAGCCAAGTCCCAAGCATATGGCCTCCAACTTTGGACAGTCAGACATTCTCTCTTATAGTATAGATATAAATATATTTAATATTCATTAGTTTTGAGATTTCTAACACAATAATATATTTAAATAAACATATATGTTTAAACGGTAGGTACGTATGCCATAGTGGATGCTAAGTGGGCCCTGACGCTTGGGGCCCTTGTGGAGGAGCTGGACCCCAGGGTAGCGGCTCCTGCTGGGACCTCCACCAGGGACCACTCTGCCAGACTCCCGGACACTACACCCACTACAGTCTCTCGCAACAACACCCGGCACGTGTGTCCGGAGGTCTATTATGGCCGTTCCTATGATCATCCCTTCCACCAACACGGCATGGAGCCAGAGAAGTGCACCTCCGTATCTCCCTTTGGTGATGTTGTCACTGCCGTCCTGCCCGCTCTGTCTTGGCCGCCACCCACCACCCACTTTGTGATCTCCCACATCAGGAAACATTATAACATTCCCATTATTGTGTTAGCATCTAAGAAGTTATCAACCGACATAAAGCTTTATAATGTTAGTGTTGTATATCCTAAGAAGAGCAAGTCAGAGGCATCAAGTCTTAATTATATAATGAAACTGGTGAAGACACCATATGTGTTCATGGGGACATCTCTGGCACACTTCAGCAATCAGTCGTCCCTGGAGCGGCTGGTGCGGGTACTGGATGACATAGCCCATGTGGCCGTAGCCGCGGGGGCCGCTAGGGACCTCCAGGGACGCTGGACCCACGGTTGCATGCAGCAGCACATGGCCAACTACCACGCCTCCTACACCATGGGTTACTATTACTCCAAGTATGAGTGTATGTACTGTGATGACGTCTTGACTCCATTTGTTACTAGTGCCAAGCTGGTCAAGAAAGTGGCTTTCACTGGTGGTCTTAACGGCCCAGCCATTTACCGTGACTGGTTTGTCAAGGTGCGTGAAGAGGGCCACTTAATCATGGTGTGTCCAGACGTGATGTTCTTCCTCACTAACCACGTCACCATGGCCAGTAAAGATTGGCTGCCTGTGGCACGTCGCTGGGTTCTACAGAAGGTTCTGTCTTACACTGGAGAAAGTTTTAATTTTACCTGCAAAAACATCAACATCAGTTGCAATAACATTCTGGCAATTACAAAATCCTTTCTTCTCCCTCCCTGTTGCATTAAAATGGCTGTGACACAACTAAATATGGTGATTGATGTTTCAGAGAAAAATGGATTGGAGTATGAGTTGCAGTCTGGGTCTGCACTCGGTGCCGTCAAATTCGGTTCGTATCTCCCGTGGGACACAGACCACGATATATACATTGAGTGCAAGGACTTCAATATTTGGTACCGGAAACTTGGCCCAGTTGCAAGAGCTAAGAACTGCACACAGAAAATCAAGTACAAAAATGTTTTTTTGAAGATTGTGTGTCCTTCATTCACTCTGGATATTTACTGTCGGGAAAGGTTGAGTCGGATGTTCCTCCCAGACGAGTACGTGGATACCCCAACCTCTGTCTGGTACTCTGGTCGCTGGGCCAAAGTGGTCGCTAATCCTGGTCTTTTCAGCAGGAATTACATTGGTTTCGAGGACCTGAAACACCAGCAGCACTCGACCCACTGGAAGGGTTCTGTTGGCAGTGTCCATGCCGGGTCGTGGCTGCCTTGTAGTAGTCCCCAACACCACTCCTGTCTTGACCGCTTCCCCGCCGACGGTAGCATCCCATTTGTGTAAATAAATAAAAAGGTTAATATTCTCGTCATAAATCAAATCAAATTATATGTGAGTGAAGTGTAAACAGAGGCTCCCACAATCTCCACTTCAGCAGTAGAATAGACCAAAGTGTCAGACTACGTCACAGAGTAGGGTGAAGCTGGAAGTGCAGTTGTTGTAACAGGGAGAGATGGTTCCTTCTCCCATGAGTGTGGAGCGTGTCTCAGTAACTGGGCCTTCACTCTTCAAACAGAATTGGTTGCCATAATCCTTGCACTCGAGCGCGTATATGAATCCAAAGTTGACACGCTAATTGTAAGTGACTCCTTGTCATCCTTGACTGCCCTCAGCTCCCCAAGGCATAACTGTGACGTGCTTATCTCTGAAGCTAGACACAGATATAGTGAAATAATCAACGATGGAGTCAGAGTTTGTCTCCTGTGGATTCCTTCCCATATTGGTCTCCGAATGCATGATAGAACTGGTGAGTTAGCAAATACTTTTACTCGTAAAGAGAGAATTGATTACCAACTTGGACTGCCTTTGAGCAGCCTGAGGGCAGCAATATCCCAGGAACATCAACTAAATTTCGGAGACTTGAGGCAAAGTGAAATTCACACCAGTTATTCCATCTATCATCATTCTATTATGCAGGAAGAACCGCACGTCTATGGGTCATCCAATAATGTTAGCAGACTTCTAGATGTTACCACTGCTAGGCTTAGGCTCGGCTACAAGTACCTCTGGGAGTGTGTAACACCTGCTGATGTAGATATGACTAAATATAAACTCAGTCAGCTGAACTATTCTCATACTTTGCGTCATTATATAATGGAGTGTGAAAAAATCACGGAATTTAGAGATGACACCATCAATAGTGTCCAAGGAATGTGTAAGTACTTCATTCATAATGATGTGCTGCCCGAAATCTTAGCGAAGTATCCAAAATTTGCTTACTGTAGGTAATGCATGCATATGACTGTGAAGCTGCCGCCCAGTTGGGTGGGTGTGCAGCAAGACTAGTAACTGTGAGACTCATCATAGATGTAAAGTACCTTGTATAGTGACTGCTGTGAGCTTCTTGTTGATCACTTGTGATACAAAAGATTACTGATGTGTGTATTTGTGTGGGTGATTAGATATGTATGTGTATGTATATATGTATACGTATATATATATATATATATATATATATATATATATATATATATATATATATATATATATATATATATATATATATATATATATATATATATATATATATGTGTCGTTCCTAGTAGCCAGAGCGCACTTCTCAGCCTAATATGCAAGGCCCAATGTGCCTAATAAGTCAAGTTTTCATGAATTAATTGTTTTTCGACTACCTAACCTACCTAACTTAACCTAACCTAACTTTTTCTGCTACCTAACCTAACCTAACCTATAAAGATAGGTTAGGTTAGGTTAGGTAGGGTTGGTTAGGTTCGGTCATATATCTACGTTAATTTTAACTCCAATAAAAAAAATTGACCTCATACATAATGAAATGGGTAGCTTTATCATTTCATAAGAAAAAAATTTGAGAAAATATATTAATTCTGGAAAACTTGGCTTATTAGGCAAATCGGGCCTTGCATAGTAGGCTGAGAAGTGCGTTCTGGCTACTAGGTACGACATATATATATATATATATATATATATATATATATATATATATATATATATATATATATATATATATATATATATATATATATATGTACATGTATGTATGAGAATGTGTACATTGTATATATAACATTAATAATTTTGTAACTATCGTTAAAAAATTTTATTTGCTTAGCTAAACGAACTAGAGGGTTCAGTTCCTTGACCGATTATGTGCCTCTGTAATCCTTTACAACACCGCCCACGGATGGGTATGGGGTGCATAATAAAGAAAGAAATTGAAATTGAGTTTACAATAGTCTAACATTATTCGACGCAGGCAGAAAATCTTTATTTAATAGGCTATAATTTATTGTCATATAAACAATAGTCTCATTTGCTAGTATGGAATATTATATTACAGAGAATATTCTGAAGTTTACGTGAAGATTTACTTCACTGTACTTGATTTCCTTGCAAATGTTGAACAACCTTTTATGTGTTCTCGAATGAAATGAAATGACTTATAATTATTTGAAATGATTTTGGCTTTTAAATATTTTGATATGTATCAGTGATGTCCCCCCATGCTCCACCCTCACCTCCTCCCTCATGCTCCACCCTCACCTCCTCCCCCATGCTCCACCCTCACCTCCTCCCCCATGCTCCACCCTCACCTCCTCCCTCGTGCTCCACCCTCACCTCCTCCCCCATGCTCCACCCTCACCTCCTCCCTCGTGCTCCACCCTCACCTCCTCCCTCGTGCTCCACCCTCACCTCCTCCCTCGTGCTCCACCCTCACCTCCTCCCCCATGCTCCACCCTCACCTCCTCCCTCGTGCTCCACCCTCACCACCTCCCTCGTGCTCCACCCTCACCTCCTCCCTCGTGCTCCACCCTCACCTCCTCCCTCGTGCTCCACCCTCACCTCCTCCCTCGTGCTCCACCCTCACCTCCTCCCTCGTGCTCCACCCTCACCTCCTCCCTCATGCTCCACCCTCACCTCCTCCCTCGTGCTCCACACTCACCTCCTCCCTCGTGCTCCACCCTCACCTCCTCCCTCGTGCTCCACCCTCACCTCCTCCCTCATGCTCCACCCTCACCTCCTCCCCCATGCTCCACCCTCACCTCCTCCCTCGTGCTCCACCCTCACCACCTCCCTCGTGCTCCACCCTCACCTCCTCCCTCGTGCTCCACCCTCACCTCCTCCCTCGTGCTCCACCCTCACCTCCTCCCTCGTGCTCCACCCTCACCTCCTCCCTCGTGCTCCACCCTCACCTCCTCCCTCGTGCTCCACCCTCACCTCCTCCCTCGTGCTCCACCCTCACCTCCTCCCCCATGCTCCACCCTCACCTCCTCCCTCGTGCTCCACCCTCACCTCCTCCCTCGTGCTCCACCCTCACCTCCTCCCTCGTGCTCCACCCTCACCACCTCCCCCATGCTCCACCCTCACCTCCTCCCTCGTGCTCCACCCTCACCTCCTCCCTCGTGCTCCACCCTCACCTCCTCCCCCATGCTCCACCCTCACCTCCTCCCTCGTGCTCCACCCTCACCTCCTCCCTCGTACTCCACCCTCACCTCCTCCCTCGTGCTCCACCCTCACCACCTCCCTCGTGCTCCACCCTCACCTCCTCCCTCGTGCTCCACCCTCACCTCCTCCCTCGTGCTCCACCCTCACCACCTCCCTCGTGCTCCACACTCACCTCCTCCCTCGTGCTCCACCCTCACCTCCTCCCTCGTGCTCCACCCTCACCACCTCCCTCGTGCTCCACCCTCACCTCCTCCCTCGTGCTCCACCCTCACCACCTCCCTCGTGCTCCACCCTCACCACCTCCCTCGTGCTCCACCCTCACCTCCTCCCTCGTGCTCCACCCTCACCACCTCCCTCGTGCTCCACCCTCACCTCCTCCCTCGTGCTCCACCCTCACCTCCTCCCTCGTGCTCCACCCTCACCTCCTCCCTCGTGCTCCACCCTCACCTCCTCCCTCGTGCTCCACCCTCACCTCCTCCCTCGTGCTCCACACTCACCTCCTCCCTCGTGCTCCACCCTCACCTCCTCCCTCGTGCTCCACCCTCACCTCCTCCCTCGTGCTCCACCCTCACCTCCTCCCTCGTGCTCCACCCTCACCTCCTCCCTCGTGCTCCACCCTCACCTCCTCCCTCGTGCTCCACACTCACCTCCTCCCTCGTGCTCCACCCTCACCTCCTCCCTCGTGCTCCACCCTCACCTCCTCCCTCGTGCTCCACCCTCACCTCCTCCCTCGTGCTCCACCCTCACCTCCTCCCTCGTGCTCCACCCTCACCTCCTCCCTCGTGCTCCACACTCACCTCCTCCCTCGTGCTCCACCCTCACCTCCTCCCTCGTGCTCCACCCTCACCTCCTCCCTCGTGCTCCACCCTCACCTCCTCCCTCGTGCTCCACCCTCACCTCCTCCCTCGTGCTCCACACTCACCTCCTCCCTCGTGCTCCACCCTCACCTCCTCCCTCGTGCTCCACCCTCACCTCCTCCCTCGTGCTCCACCCTCACCTCCTCCCTCGTGCTCCACCCTCACCTCCTCCCTCGTGCTCCACCCTCACCTCCTCCCTCGTGCTCCACACTCACCTCCTCCCTCGTGCTCCACCCTCACCTCCTCCCTCGTGCTCCACCCTCACCACCTCCCTCGTGCTCCACCCTCACCTCCTCCCTCGTGCTCCACCCTCACCTCCTCCCTCGTGCTCCACCCTCACCACCTCCCTCGTGCTCCACACTCACCTCCTCCCTCGTGCTCCACCCTCACCTCCTCCCTCGTGCTCCACCCTCACCACCTCCCTCGTGCTCCACCCTCACCTCCTCCCTCGTGCTCCACCCTCACCACCTCCCTCGTGCTCCACACTCACCTCCTCCCTCGTGCTCCACCCTCACCTCCTCCCTCGTGCTCCACCCTCACCTCCTCCCTCGTGCTCCACCCTCACCACCTCCCTCGTGCTCCACACTCACCACCTCCCTCGTGCTCCACCCTCACCTCCTCCCTCGTGCTCCACCCTCACCACCTCCCTCGTGCTCCACCCTCACCTCCTCCCTCGTGCTCCACCCTCACCTCCTCCCTCGTGCTCCACCCTCACCTCCTCCCTCGTGCTCCACCCTCACCACCTCCCTCGTGCTCCACCCTCACCTCCTCCCTCGTGCTCCACCCTCACCTCCTCCCTCGTGCTCCACCCTCACCTCCTCCCTCGTGCTCCACCCTCACCTCCTCCCTCGTGCTCCACCCTCACCTCCTCCCTCGTGCTCCACCCTCACCACCTCCCTCGTGCTCCACCCTCACCACCTCCCTCGTGCTCCACACTCACCACCTCCCTCGTGCTCCACCCTCACCTCCTCCCTCGTGCTCCACCCTCACCACCTGTTGGAAATATCCAACACTTATTCATCATTTTTAGTACTTCAATAAATCATCCTTGTACTAACAACAGTAATTTACTAATATTACTAACTTGTAGATAAAACCATATTAATACATTCCTACTGCATAATTATTCGCCAAGTCTTTCCTACTTCGTGGCGTGGTTGCACCAGCAACTTCGCAGAGGGAAAGATAACATCTACATCTCAGAGAATTAAGTTCTATTCTCACTTCATATCAGTATTCTTTCCTAAGAATTGTTAACTGATACTGTGTTAGCCAGTAATGAAATAATATCGCGTTATTAGCTGAAGATCAGTAGATTACAGTTCTTGCTGTTATCACAGAGTCAAGGAGAATGTAATCTCTCCTTTTGTTTTTCGTCTATATGAACATTGTTTCATATTAATTATTATATGACGTGAATACGATTAATATTAGATCGTCCACAATAAACCCTAATCTTAATTTCTCGCTTGTGGAATAATTATTAGGAGAAGAATTCTCCGTTTCCATTCCGTGCCTTTGCGCATGCGTGAGCGAGACTGGTGAGGGAGGAGGGAGAAGAGGGCAGCCATATTTCCCAACCACATGTGGTGTTCGGAGTTCACGTAATTCAACGACCCGTATTAAAGACATTCTTGCAGCAGCGAGTGCCTAGGTACCGGAGTGACTCCAGCATCGGTCAAACGGTCGTCTCGGCGAGCATAATCTTGATAAGTCCCATGTTTGTATGTTTAATTGAGATCTCGAGACAATAAATGTGTGGGTTGCTGACACTATGGATGACACTAGGATCTTCATGAGAGTAGGCAACATAGAGGACACGGCAAACCTCCAGTCAGATGTAGATCAGGTCTTTCTATGGGCTACAGATAATAATATGGTGTTTAACGAAGATAAGTTCCAGCTCATGTGCTACGGAAAAAATGAAAATATAAAAACGGAAACCACGTACAAAACTCAGCAAATCATAACATAGAACGAAAAGGCAATGTAAAGGATCTGGGTGTACTCATGTCGGAAGACCTTACCTTTAAAGAACACAATAAAGTAGCCGTCACAACTGCAAGAAAAATGACAGGTTGGATAACAAGAACTTTTCACACTAGAGATGCTATACCGATGATGACACTTTTCAAAACTCTTGTGCTCTCTAGAGTGGAGTACTGCTGCACAATGACAGCCCCTTTCAAAGCCGGAGAAATTGCTGACCTGGAGAGCGTGCAGAGATCCTTTACTGCTAGAATCCACTCAGTAAAACACCTAAACTATTGGGACCGACTAAAGAGTCTAAATCTGTACTCCCTTGAGCGCAGGCGGGAGAGATACATAATAATTTACACGGGAAAATATTAGAGGGGTTGGTCCCAAACCTGCACACAGAAATCACACCACATGAGACCAGAAGACATGGCAGGATGTGCAGAATACCCCCTTGAAAAGCGGAGGTGCAACAGGTACTCTGAGAGAGAACTCTATCAACATCAGAGGCCCGAGACTGTTCAACACGCTTCCACTACACATAAGGGACATAACTGGCCGACCCCTCACAGTGTTCAAGAGAGAACTGGATAAGCACCTCCAAAGGATACCTGATCAACCAGGCTGTGACTCATACGTCAGGCTGCGAGCAGCCGCGTCCAACAGCCTGGTTGATCAGTCCAGCAACCAGGAGGCCTGGTCGACGACCGGGCCGCGGGGACGCTAAGCCCCGGAAGCACCTCAAGGTAAGGTGCTCGTCGTTATGACGTAGGGCCTCCTCATAACTAAAGGTGAGTCCCATTCTGGACTAAGCCCGCCCATTCATTCAGAAATAGGTGAATATTAATCTTGGTATAGGCAGCCTTTACAAATTAATTGCATTTTCAGCTGTTATCATAACCACAAGAGGAGAGATAAGCTTCTCCACATGTGACTCAGGACCGCGTTTCAACAAGCCTTTTGATGCGCCTCCTCTGACGTGTGCTCCTATCTTTGTCATACCGCTAAGCTGTTATAAGTATTAGTAGCAATATTTAACCATTAGTTCCTTATTGATCTTCCAAATAAGATCACTTTATTTACTAGCCATATATTTGCCATATAATATTTACAGATATTCTCTACATATCTTAATGGAGTGTTGATGTGAATTTGCATCTATTTCATTGTGCAATTAAAAACAATATTTACCTTTCAGTATTTCAACCCTCTAAAGCTTGTGTGCAAGTCGGCTCAATAATTTAATTATAATATCCTCTTAATCTTAGATCAACGTCGTCCATGCCTTCAAATGCCCTCTTGGGGACTGTAAGCTCCAAAAAACCCAGTATATAGGCAAGACAACAACATCTCTTTCTAGGCGTTTAACGATGCATAAGCAACAGGGCTCCATTAAGGAACATATAATCTCTTCCCACAACCAAACCATCGCCAGAGAAATCCTAGTAAACAGCACAGAAATCATCGATAGATACAGCGATAGCAGACAGCTTGACGTTTGCGAGGCACTACACATTAAGAAGTCAACACCAGCAATCAACAGCCAATTAATGCACAACTATATTCTACCCACCTCAAGACTCCGCTCCAATATAGAAGCATCAAGAAATATGGACCAATAGGCTTTCTACAATCACTTCCATTCCATACCCATTGTTTCGTGTTCTGTCTTGTGTTGATGAATTTAATACCCTATTAATACCACCTCACCCCATCCACCTCACTCAAATGTAGATATAAACAAATCGGAGATGTGTAAGTTCTATTCAGTTGTGTATGTGTAAACTAAAGTCTTTGAAAATGTAATAAGTTTTACGAAACGCGCTCAAGTGTCGCGTCAGACTAGAAATAAAAATGAATTTTGGAGAATTGATTTTTGAACTACTACTAGCAGTGAAAAGAAATATACGAAAGATTGAGAAAAATCGTGTTAGAATTATTAATCTTACTTTTTCGGTCATATTTAATAATATATATCTACAGGAAAGACTGCTACCAAAATATACTAATATATATATATATATATATATATATATATATATATATATATATATATATATATATATATATATATATATATATATGTTTCATTGAATATGACCGCATATTCTGTATTTATTATTTTCTGGTTTAGGGCTTCTATCCCTCTAACAGTTTTCTTAGCATCAGGGCTTAGTTGAAATAGGAGTTCTCCAAAACTCATTTTCGTACTTTTAAGGTGAAGAAAAGAAGTGATTTACTATAGAGTGTATTACACTTATTTATACAATTTGCACAACGTTTCGAACCTCCATGGTTCATTCTCAAGTGAACAGATCTTACAATGCTGGTTGATTTTATGCCCGCACTGGGTCAGGTGATAATACAATAAATGTGAAAACATGGTGGGATACATAAGGTATAAATGAGAGGTGAAACAGAGGTAATTGCAGAAGGCTTATTGGCCCATACGAGGGTATGGGTATTATGGGGGGTTGCCATGGGTCACTGATGTGTTATGGGGTGGGGAGTTGCCTGGGGTCACTGTTGCGTTATGGGGTGTTGCAAGGGATCACTGTTGTGTTATGGGGGAGGTAGCTAGGGGTTACTGTTGTGTTATAAGTGGGGGGTAGCCAGGGATCACTGTTGTGTTATGGGTGGTGGGATGCCAGGGGTCACTGTTGTGTTATGGGTGGGGGTTGCCAGGGATCACTGTGTTCTTATGGGGGAGGTAACCAGGAGTAACTGTTGTGTTATGCGTGGGGGTAGCCATTGATCACTGTTGTGTTATGAGTGGTGGGATGCCAGGGGTCACTGTTGTGTTATGGGTGGTGGGTTGCAAGGAGTCACAGTGGTGTTATGGGTGGGGGTTGCCATGGGTCACTGTTGTGTTATGAGTGGTGGGTTGCCAGGGGTTACTGTTGTGTTATGGGTGGGGTTTTGCCAGGGGTCACTGTTGTGTTATGGGTGGGGGTTGCCAGGGGTCACTGTTGGCGTTATGGGTAGGAGGGGAAGTTGCCAGGAGGTCACTGTTGTAATATGAGTGGGGGGTTGCCAGGGGTCACTGTTGGGTTATGGGTGGGGGTTTCCTGGGGGCACTGTTGTGTTATGGGTGGGGGTTGCCAGGGGTTACTGTTGTGTTATGTGTGGAGGTTGCCTGGGGTCACTGTTGTGTTATGGGTGAGGGGTGGCCAGGGGTCACTCTTGTGTTATGGGTGGGGGGTTGCCTGGGGTCACTGTTGTGTTATTGGTGGGGTGGTTGCGAGAGGTCACTGTTGTGTTATGGGTGGGGGGTTCAAGGGGTCAGTTTTGTTATGGTTGGTGGGTTGCCAGGGTCACTGTTGTGTTATGGGTGAGGGGTTGCCTGGGATCTCTGTTGTGTGAAGGGTGGGGGGTCTCCAGGGATCACTGTTGTGTTATGAAGGGGGGTTGCCAGGGGTCACTGTTGTATTATGGGTGAGGGGTGGCCTGGGGTCACTGTTGTGTAATGGGTGGGGTGGTTGCCATGGGTCACTGTTGTGTTATTGGTGGGGGGTTGCCAGGGGTCACTGTTGTGTTATGGGTGGTGCGGTTACTATGGGTCACTGTTGTGTTAAGTGTGGGGGTTGTCATGGGTCACTGTTTAGTTATGGGTGGGGGTTGCCCGGAGTCACTGTTGTGTTATAGTGTGGAGGATTGCCAGGGGTCACTGTTGTGTTATAGGTGGGGGGTTGCCATGGGTCAAAGTGTTATGTTGAGGTGGGGGGTTGCCAGAGGTCACTGTGTATTGTTATGAGGGGGGGATGCAAGGGGTCACTGTTGTGTTACGAGTGGGGGTTGCCGGGGGTCACTGTTGAGTTATGGTTTGGGGTTGCCAGGGGTAACTCTTGTGTTATGGGTGGGGGGTTGCCTGTTGTCACTCTTGTGTTATGGGTATGGTGGTTGCCAAGGGTCACTGTTGTGTTACGGGTATGGGTTGCCAGGTGTCACTGTAGTGTTTTGGGTGGGGGTTACCATGGGTCACTCTTGTGTTATCGGGGGGGGAGTTGCCATCGGTCACTGTAGTGTTATGGGTGGGGTGGTTACCAGGGGTCACTGTTGTGTTATGGGTGGGGGTTGCCAGGGGTCACTGTTGTGTTATAGGTTTGGGGTTGCCATGGGTCACTGATGTGTTATAGCTGGTGGGTTGCCGTGGATCACTGTTGTGTTATGGTTCGGGGGTTGCCAGGGGTCACTGTTGTGTTATGGGTGGGAGATTGCCAAGGGGCACTGTTGTGTTATGGGTGGGGGGTGGCCATGGGTCAGTGTTTTGTTATGGGTGGGGGTTTCCAGGGGGCACTGTTGTGTTATGGGTGGGGGATTGCCAGGGGTCACTGTTGTGTTATGGGTGGGGGATTGCCAGAGGTCACTCTTGTGTTAGGGTGGGAGGGTTGCTAGGGGGTCACTGTTGTGTTATTGGGCGAGGGTTGCCAGGGATCTCTGTTGTGTTATGGGTGGGGGTTACCATGGGTCACTCTTGTGTTATATGGGTGGTGGGTTTTCAGGGGTCACTGTTGTGTTATAGGTGGGGGTTGCCAGGGGTCACTTTAGTGTTATGTTTGGTGGGTTGCCAGGGGTCACTGTTGTGTTATGGGTGGGGGTTGCCAGGGATTACTGTTGTGATATTGTTGGGGGTTGCCAGGGGGTCACTGTTCTTGTATGTGCGGAGGGTTGCCAGGGGTCACTGTTGTGTTATGAGTAGTGGGTTGCCAAGGGTCACTGTTGTGTTATGAGGGTGTTGCCAGGGGTTACTCTTGTGTTATGTGTGGGGGGGGGGTTGCCTGGGGTCACTGTTGTGTTATGGGTGGGGTGGTTGCGAGGGGTCACTGATGTGTTATCAGTGGGGGTTGCCTGGGGTCACTGTTGTGTTATGGGTGGGGTGGTTCCCAGGGGTCACTGTTGTGTTATGAGTGGTGGTTGTCATGGGTCACTGTTGTGTTATGGGTGGGGTGTTGCCATGAGTCACTGTTGTGGTTTGAGGAAGGGGTTGCCAGGGGCCAGTGTTGTGTTATGGGTTTGGGTTTCCTGGGGGCACTGTTGTGTTATGGGTGGGGGATTGCCATGGGTCACTGTTGTGTTATGGGTGGGGGATTGCCAAGGGTCACTGTTGTGTTATGGGTTGAGGGGTTGCCAGGGGTCACTGTTGTGTTGTGTGGTGGTTGCCAGGGGTCACTGTTGTGTTATGGGTGGGGTGGTTGCGAGGGGTCACTGTTGTGTTATGGGTGGGGGCTTAAGGGGTCAGTTTTGTTATGGTTGGCGGGTTGCCAGAGTCACTGTTGTGTTATGGGTGGGTGGTTGCCTGGGGTGACTGTTTTGGTATGGAGAGTTGCCAGGGGTCACTGTTGCGTTAAGAGGGGTTTCCAGGGATCTCTGTTGTGTTATAGGTAGGGTTATGCCTGGGTCACTGTTGTGTTTTGGGTGAAGGGTTTCAAGGGGTTACTGTTGTGTTATGGGTGGGGGTTGCCAGGGATCACTGTTGTGTTAAGGGTGAGGGGTTTCCAGGGGTCACTGTTGTGTTATGAAGGGGGGGTACCAGGGGTCACTGTTGTATTATGGGTGGGAGGTGGCCTGGGGTCACTGTTGTGTTATGGGTGGGGGGTTGCCAGGGGTCACTGTTGTGTTATGGGTGGGGCGGTTACCATGGGTCACTGTTGTGTCAAGGGTGGGGGGTTGCCAGGGGTCACTGTTGTGTTAAGGGAGGGGGCGGTTACCATGGGTCACTGTTGTGTCAAGGGTGGGGATTGCCAGGGGTCACTGTTGTGTTATGGGTGGGTGTTGCTAGGTGTCACTGTGGTGTTTTGGGTGGGGAGTTGCCAGGGGTCACTGTTGTGTTGGGTGGGGAGTTGCCAGGGGTCACTGTTGTGTTATGGGAGGGGGTTGCCTGGGGTCACTGTTGTGGTATGAGTGGGAGTTACCATGGGTCATTCTTGTGTTATATGGGTGGTGGGTTGCCAGGGGTCACTGTAGAGTTATAGGTGGGGGTGGCCAGGGGTCACTGTTGTGGTATGGGTGAGGGGTTGCCAGGGGTCACTGTAGAGTTATAGGTGGGGGTGGCCAGGGGTCACTCTTGTGGTATGGTTGCGGGGTTGCCTGGCGTCACTCATGTTCTATGGGTGGGGTGGTTGCCAGGGGTCACTATTGTGTTATGGGTGGGGGTTGCCAGGGGTCACTGCTGTCTTATTGGTGGGGCGGTTGCCATGGGTCACTGTTGTAATTTGGGGGGGGGGTGCCAGGGGTAACTCTTCTATTATGGGTGGGGGTTGCCAGGGGTCACTGTTGTTTTATGGGTGAAGGATTGCCAGGGAGTCACTGCTGTGTAATGGGTGGGGAGTTGCCAGGGGTCACAGTGTTGTAATATATGGGTAGGGGATTGACAGGGGTCACTGTGTTTTGTATGGGTGTGGGGGTTGCCAGGGGGTCACTGTTGTGTTATAGGTGGGGGGTTGCCAAGGGTCACTGTTGTGTTATGGGTGGTAGGTTGCCATGGGTCATTGTTGGCTTATGGGTGGGGGGTTGCCATGGGTCACTGTTGTCATTTGGGTGGGGGGTCACTGTTGTGCTGTGGGTGGGGGTTTGCTAGGGGTCACTGTTGTGTTATGGGTGGGGGGTTGCCTGGTGTCACTCTTGTGTTATGGGGGTTGCCAGGGGTAACTGTTGTGGTATGGGGGTTGCCAGGGGTAACTGTTGAATTATGGGGGGTTGCCATGGGTCACTGATGTGTTATGGATGGGGATTGCCAGGGATCACTGTTGTGGTATGGGGGTTGCCAGGGGTAACTGTTGAATTATAGGGGGTTGCCATGGGTCACTGTTGTGTTATGGGTGGGGGGTTGCCAGGGGTCACTGTTGTGGTATGGGGGTTGCCAGGGGTAACTGTTGAAATATGGGGGGTTGCCATGGGTCACTGTTGCGTTATAGGGTGTTGCAAGGGATCACTGTTGTGTTATGGGGAAGGTAGCTAGGGGTTACTGTTGTGGTATAGGTGGGGGGTAGCCAGGGATCACTGTTGTGTTATGGGTGGTGGGATGCCAGGTGTCACTGTTGTGTTATGGGTGGGGGTTGCCAGGGATCACTGTGTTCTTATGGGGGAGGTAGCCAGGAGTAACTGTTGTGTTATGGGTGGGGGTAGCCATTGATCACTGTTGTGTTATGAGTGATGGGATGCCAGGGGTCACTGTTGTGTTACGGGTGGTGGGTTGCCAGGGGTCACAGTGGTGTTATGGGTGGGGGTTGCCATGGGTCACTGTTGTGTTATGAGTGGTGGGTTGCCAGGGGTTACTGTTGAGTTATGGGTGGGGTTTTGCCAGGGGTCACTGTTGTATAATGGGTGGGGGTTGCCAGGGGTCACTGTTGGCGTTATGGGTAGGAGGGGAAGTTGCCAGGAGGTCACTGTTGTAATATGAGTGGGGGGTTGCCAGGGGTCACTGTTGGGTTATGGGTGGGGGTTTCCTGGGGGCACTGTTGTGTTATGGGTGGGGGTTGCCAGGGGTTACTGTTGTGTTATGTGTGGAGGTTGCCTGGGGTCACTGTTGTGTTATTGGTGGGGTGGTTGCGAGAGGTCACTGTTGTGTTATGGGTGGGGGATTCCAGGGGTCAGTTTGGTATGGTTGGCGGGTTGCCAGGGTCACTGTTGTGTGAAGGGTGGGGGGTTTCCAGGGGTCACTGTTGTGTTATGAAGGGGGGGTTGCCAGGGGTCACTGTTGTATTATGGGTGAGGGGTGGCCTGGGGTCACTGTTATGTAATGGGTGGGGTGGTTGCCATGGGTCACTGCTGTGTTATTGGTGGGGGGTTGCCAGGAGTCACTGTTGTGTTATGGGTGGGGCGGTTACTATGGGTCACTGTTGTGTTAAGTGTGAGGGTTGTCATGGGTCACTGTTTTGTTATGGGTGGGGGGTTGCCATGGGTCAAAGTGTTATGTTGAGGTGGGGGTTGCCAGAGATCACTGTGTATTGTTATGAGGGGGGATGCAAGGGGTCACTTTTGTGTTATGGGTGGGGGGTTGCCGGGGGTCACTGTTGAGTTATGGGTATGGTGGTTGCCAGGGGTCACAGTTGTGTTACGGGTGGGGGTTGCCAGGTGTCACTGTAGTGTGTTGCCATGGGTCACTGTTGTGTTATCGGGGGGGGGGGTTGCCATCGGTCACTGTAGTGCTATGGGTGGGGGTTGCCAGGGGTCACTGTTGTGTTATCGGGGGGGGGGGTTGCCATCGGTCACTGTAGTGTTATGGGTGGGGTGGTTGCCAGGGGTCACTGTTGTGTTATGGGTGGGGGTTGCCAGGGGTCACTGTTGTGTTATAGGTTTGGGGTTGCCATGGGTCACTGATGTGTTATAGGTGGTGGGTTGCCGTGGATCACTGTTGTGTTATGGGTTGGGGGTTGCCAGGGGTCACTATTGTGTTATAGGTGGGAGATTGCCAAGGGGCACTGTTGTGTTATGGGTGGAGGGTGGCCATGGGTCACTGTTGTGTTATGTGTTGGTGGTTGCCAGGGGTCAGTGTTGTGTTATGGGTGGGGGTTTCCTGGGGGCACTGTAATGTTATGGGTGGGGGATTGCCAGGGGTCACTGTTGTGTAATGTCTGGGGGTTGCCAGGAGTCACTGTTGTGTTATGTGTGGGGAGTTGCCAGAGGACACTCTTGTGTTATGGGTGGGAGGGTTGCTATGGGGTCACTGTTGCGTTATAGGTGGGGGTTGCCAGTGGTCACTTTAGTGTTATGTGTGGTGGGTTGCCAGGGGTCACTGTTCTGTTATGGGTAGGGGGTTGCCAGGGGTCACTGTTGTGTTATGGGTGGGGGGTTGCCAGGGGTCACTGTTGTGTTATTGTTGGGGGGCCAGGGGTCAGTTTTTTATATTTGGGGGGTTGCCAAGGTCACTGTTGTGTTATGGGGGTTGCCAGGGGGCACTGTTGTAGTATGGGGGTTTCCAGGGTTCACTGTTCAATTATGGGGGGTTGCCATGGGTCACTGATGTGTTATGGGTGGGGAGTTGCCAGGGGTCATTGTTGCGTTATGGGTGGGGTGTTGCAAGGGATCACTCTTGTGTTATGGGTGGAGGTAGCCAGGGGTTATTGTTGTGTTATGGGTGGGGGGTTGCCAGGGATCACTGTTGTGTTATGGGTGGGGGGTTGCCAGGGATCACTGTTGTGTTATGGGTGGTGGGATGCCAGGGGTCACTGTTGTGTTATGGGTGGTGGGATGCCAGGGGTCACTGTTGTGTTATGGGTGGTGGGATGCCAGGGGTCACTGTTGTGTTATGGGTGGGGGTTGCCAGGGATCACTGTTGTTTTATGAGGGAGGTAGCCAGGAGTCACTGTTGTGTTATGGGTGGGGGTTGCCAGGGGTCACTGTTGGATTATGGGAGGTTGACATGGGTCACTGATGTGTTATGGGTGAGGGGTGGCCAGGTGTCACTGTTGTGTTATGAGTGGTGGGTTGCCAAGCGTCACTGTTGTGTTATAGGTGGGGTTGCCAGGGGTCACTCTTGTGTTATGGGTGGGGGGTTGCCTGGGGTCACTGTTGTGTTATGGGTGGGGTGGTTGCGAGGGGTCACTGTTGTGTTATCGGTGGGGGTTGCCAGGGCTCACTGTTGTGTTATGAGTGGTGGTTGTCATGGGTCTTTGTTGTGTTATGGGTGGGGGTTGCCATGAGTCACTGTTGTGTTATGGGTGGGGCAGTTGCCATGGGTCACTGTTGTGGTTTGAGGAAGGGGTTGCCAGGGGTCAGTGTTGTGGTATGGGTGGGGTGTTTCCTGGGGGCACTGTTGTATTATGTGTGGGGGTTGCCAGGGGTCACTGTTGTGTTATGTGTGGTGGTGGCCTGTGGTCACTGTTGTGGTTTGGGGGGGGTTGCCAGGGGTCACTGTTGTGTTATGGGTGAGGGGTTGCCAGTGGTTACTCTTGTGTTATGGGTGGGGGGGTTGCCAGGGCTCACTGTTGTGTTATGAGTGGTGGTTGTCATGGGTCTTTGTTGTGTTATGGGTGGGGGTTGCCATGAGTCACTGTTGTGTTATGGGTGGGGCAGTTGCCATGGGTCACTGTTGTGGTTTGAGGAAGGGGTTGCCAGGGGTCACTGTTGTGTTATGGGTGGGGGTTTCCAGGGGTCAGTTTTGTTATGTTTGGCGGGTTGCCAGGGTCACTGTTGTGTTATGGGTGGGGGGTTGCCTGGGGTGACTGGTTTGATATGGAGAGTTGCCAGGGGGTCACTGTTGCGTTATAAGGGGTTTCCAGGGATCACTGTTGTGTTATAGGTAGGGTTAGGCCTGGGGTCACTGTTGTGTTTTGGGTGGAGGGTTTCCAGGGGTTACTGTTGTGTTATGGGTGGGGGGTTGCCAGGGATCACTGTTGTGTTAAGGGTTGGGGGTTTCCATAGGTCACTGTTGTGTTATGGGTGGGGGGCTGCCAGGGGTCACTGTTGTGTTATGGGTGGGGGGTTTCCAGAGGTCACTGTTGTGTTACGGGTTGGGGGTTGCCAAGGGTCATTGTTGTGTTATGGGTGGGAGGGTGACCAAGGGTAAGTGTTGTATTATGAGTGAGGGGTTGCCATGGGTCACTGTTGTGTTATGGGGGATACCAGGGGTCAGTGTTGTGTTATGGGTGGGTAAGTTGTTTTCAGTGGTCAGTGTTGTGTTATGAGTTGGGGTTGCCAGGGGTCACTGTTGTGTTATGGGTTGGGGTTGCCAGGGATCACTGTTGTGTTATGGGTGGTGGTTGCCAGGGGTCACTGTTGTGTTATGGGTGGGGGTTTCCTGGGGTCAGTGTTGTGTTATGGGTGGGGGGGGGTTGCCAAGTGACACTATTGTGTTATGGGTGGGGGATGCCAGGGGTCACTGTTGTGTTATGGGTGGGGGGTTGCCATGGGTCACTGTTCTGTTGTGGGTGGGAGGGTTGCCAGGGGTCACTGCTGTGTTATGGGTGGGGGGGGGTTGCCAGGGGACACTGTTGTGTTATGGGTGGAGGGTTGCCAGGGGTCACTGTTATGTTATGGGTGGGGGGTTGCCAGGGGTCACTGTTGTGTTATGGGTGGAGGTTGCCAGGGGTCACTGTTGTGTTATGGGTGGGGGTTGCCAAGGGTTACTGTTTTGTTATGGGTGGATGGGTTGCCAAGTGTCAGTGTTGTATTATGAGTGAGGGATTGCCATGGGTCACTGTTGTGTTATGGGGGGTTGCTAGGGGACAGTGTTGTGTTATGGGTGGGTGGTTGCCAGTTGTCAGTGTTGTGTTATGGGTGGGTGAGGGGTTGCCAGTGGTCAGGGTTGTGTTATGGGTGGGGGTGTCCAGGGGTCCCTGTTGTGTTATGGGTGGAGGGTTGCCAGGGGTCACTGTTGTGGTATGGGTGGAGGGTTGCCAGCGGTCACCGTTGTGTTATGGGTGGAGGGTTGCCAGGGGTCACTGTTGTGTTATGGGTTGGGGTTGCCAGGGGTCACTGTTGTGTTATGGGTGGAGGGTTGACAGCTGTCACCGTTGTGTTATGGGTGGGGGTTGCCAGGAGTCACTGTTGTGTTATGTGAGGGGGGGGAGGGTTGCCAAGGTTCACCAGTGACTCCCGAGCTATATAAGTGGCAGCAGGAGATACCTTCCTCAGTCCATGCTGGACTCTCGCCGAGGTCACAGCTCCACCGTCTCCCTCCCTGGTTCGTTGTACCCCCCAAGTGTGCTATCTCTATCACATTTATCATAGCTCCTGGTGCTATTACTTCCCCTTAGTATTTATATAGTGAGTCAATGACATTATTCATGGTAATCAGTATAAATATTTGGTACAATATCAATATTTATTCAAGAATACATTTCTGACACTATAGCAAGCGGTAATTATGTGGAGTTGGCTCGATGTTAGATGATTCAGTTTGCACAGTTGACAGAGTAATATAGAGATGAAACCCTTGCAGAAGTGCGGGGGCCGAGCGGTTACCTTGCCGAGTGTGGAGTGGAGGTCTTGAGAGCCAGGAGCGGAAGTTGCGTGGCAATATTTCAACAAGATCAACCAAGAGAGGTGTGTTGCTTGGGCCTAGTGAAGGCTGGCGGTGGGGTGGGTGGTGTATGGTGAGGGCGGCTCACCGCCTCCTTGTACTCTCCTTCTTGCTGGGTGGGTGTTTGGGGGTGAGGGGAGGAGGGAGGGGTATCGCTGAACCCTGAACATCGACAAAACAGAGTGACGACAGATATTGGTAGAAATATCTGGGCCGAACAGTTTTTATAGCTAAATTTTGTAGAATAAACGGTTCAGAACAAAGAACAGTTTAACATGATTTTATTGAACTATTTTTTTAATGCTTCGTTAAACAGCATATGATGATACCAGACATTAACACAAAGGTTAAGTTCCACAATTGTGTAGGTTCTTAATACCAGACATTAACACAAAGGCTAAGTTCCACAGTGGTGTAGGTTCTTAATACCAGCTAGTAACACAGGGTTAAGTTCCACAGTGGTGTAGGTTCTTAATACCTACTAGTAATACCCCCTGGCAAGTACTCTTACTTGCCAGGGGCCCTCCATGTACTCTTACTTGCCAGGGGCCCCTCCATGTTCTCTTGCTTGGCTGGAGGCCCTCCATGTACTCTTGCTTGGCTGGAGGCCCTCCATGTACTCTTGCTTGGCTGGAGGCCCTCCATGTACTCTTGCTTGGCTGGAGGCCCTCCATGTACTCTTGCTTGGCTGGAGGCCCTCCATGTACTCTTACTGGCCTGGGGGGCCGACCATGTACTCCTACTTGCCAAATATATTTTCCGTAACTCCACAAGTTTCCTTAAAAAATCCGGTAGTTGTTCATTGGTAAATATTCAATTAATTTTAAACTGTGACACTTTACAATTATATACCAGATATAATAGATGCAACAACTTCATTAATTTAAATAGATTAAATTGATGCTAAATATTTTATTATTTTATCTTTTTAGTTAGTTTTCTTCATTAATATAAGTATTTGTTGGTTAATGCTGAACATTTGGGGACTTATGCCTGGACAGTTGCTGTCTGTAGACGGTCAATATTTCATGTGTGCTCGGCAGATGCTTACATGACCTCATAATGGTCATCACTGGGGTGGGACTGCCTCTCCTAGTGGCATGGCCCATGGCTTGAACATGTCCACGCTGATATGTGACGCCTTATGCTTCTTTATGCCAGGCTCAGACCAAGGGCGAGGCTTGTATTAGTCACTATGATCAGTATCATTCACCTGACGCCTTATGCTTCTTTATGCCAGGCTCAGACCAAGGGCGAGGCTTGTATTAGTCACTCTGATCAGTATCATTCACCTGACGCCTTATGCTTCTTTATGCCAGGCTCAGGCCAAGAGCGTGGCTTGTATTAGTCACTATGATCAGTATCATTCACTTGTCATTTTACTTTACTTCTCAAAACAACTGACAGAAGGATTGAATACTGTAGCAGCGTCAGGGGCTCATTTGTGAATGTAGTTTTTTTTTATTGATATATATAAAAACCAAAGTACAAAATCCGGGAAACAAGAGCAAAACAACAAATAATTACAAACAAACGTGCCTATAGCAAGCACCATGAAACAGACATAAAATACATACAATGGGTCACAGGAAAGCACAGGACACAAGCAAAGAAACCCACAAACAGCATGGGGCAGAAAAGGCATATAATACACAACAAACAAATGACATAACGATAATAACAAAATTGCACAAGACAAAATACACAAAAATTACAACAAATGCACTGAAGCCAACCGCCCCTAGAACAGAAAAGGGGAGTAAATGAAAACACAAGCTCGGCCAGTCCGACCCGCACATAAAGGAACATAACCGGACATAAATGAAGGCATCAAGAACATATTAGAACATAAATAACATAAAATATGTACAAAGAATAAAGCAAGAACAAAGACAAAGAAATAACCACAAGCACATACTAAAGGAAAAGCACGAAACCAACGCCAAGACAACATAAGAGGCCACGCAGGAGAGAGGAACAGACACCCACACCACGCACAGACAAGGACACCCACCTGTGCACGCAGGCACTGGGGAAACAACACGCACAACACAAACATTAACCAACCACACGAATCACTCATACTTCTCCGGGTACTCCCGAGCCGGAAAACGTAAGCAATGAGCATCCCAAACAAGTTGGTCGCCTTCAGCAAGTGAACATCCAGGAGGCGCAGTAGGCCGAGGCATCGAATCCGGCACGTCCGTGACGAAACACTGCGCCTGCGGAACCCAGATGGTAGATGGACACCAGGGAACAGGACGGACTAGGTCATAAAACTGAAAACACAGAGAAGTCGTAGATCTGTCGATCACCTCGCCGGACAGGAGGACGAAAAGGATGGGTTTCCTCTGAAGCACACCAGGCTGCAAAGCGGGCCACACACCGGCCCGCCCACTAGGGTGCGCATTCCCAGTCGGACCCCTTCAGCCGGCCCGCACTCAAAATGTTGAACCGGTGCTTCACCACCGTCCCAAACCAATTAAACAAGGACATGAGGTCCGCCTCGGGGAAGGTCACCGGCACACCGTGAACACTCACAAACGACAAGGGCCCCCAGGGATCCGAGATCTCCACAGACACAGTTGAAGCCGGAAGAGGAAGCGAGCATGCGTCCCATCGAGCCACTAACTCCTGGTAAACATGTGACGTGGCAAACGATACCGCAACACGGGTAGGCGACAACTTCTCAAGTCCCAGGAGATCGGAGACGTCGACACGGAGCACGTCCAAGAGAGCAATTTCCACAATGAGCCAGTCTACAGCAGAAGAAAAATCCATCCGCAGAGTATCCACCTGGCGAATGCGGCTGGCGGTATCACCAGCCGCGGCCATACCGCCAGGCGGAGCCCCGACCAGCGGGCGCCCGCACCTCCCACAGCAAACCACCACTCAGCAACGCCAAACGACGACTGACAGCTCAAGTCGACGTCTGCACCTTCTGGCGGCGCCAGAGCAACTCCTGTGAATGTAGTTAGTACGTAACTGCAGTGACGCAGACGTGCACGAGTGCAGTGACGCAGACGTGCACGAATGCAGTGATGCAGACGTGCACGAGTGCAGTGAAGTAGACATGCACGAGTGCCATGAAGGGTTTACTACCATGGAGGGATGGATATGCACTAATGGATCACTACCATGAAGGGATGGATATGCACTAAGGGTTCACTACCATGAAGGGATGGATATGCACTAAGGGTTCACTACCATGGAGGGATGTATATGCACTAATGGATCACTACCATGGAAGGATAGATATGCACTAATAGATCACTACCATGGAGGGATGGATAGGCACTAATGGATCACTACCATTGAGGGATGGATATGCACTAATGGATCACTCCCATGGAAGGATTGATAAGCACTAATGGATCACTACAATGGATGGATGGCTATGCACTAATGGATCACTACCATGGAGGGATGGATATGCACTAATGGATCACTACCATGAAAGGATTGATAAGTACTAATGGTTCACTACCATGGAAGGATGGATATGCACTAATGGATCACTACCATGAAAGGATTGATAAGCACTAATGGTTCACTACCATGGAGGGATGGATATGCACTAATGGATCACTACCATGGAAGGATGGATATGCACTAATGGATCACTTCCATTGAGGGATGTATATACACTAATGGATCACTACCATAGAAGGATGGATATGCACTAATGGATCACTACCATGGAAGGATGGATATGCACTGATGGATCACTACCCTGGAAGGATAGATATGCACTAATGGATCACTACCATGGAGGGATGGATATGCACTAATGGATCACTACAATAGAGGGATGGATATGCATTAATGGATCACTACCATGGAAGGATGGATATGCACGGATGGATCACTACCATGAAAGGATGGATATGCACTAATGGATCACTACTGTCGGAAAATCCGACACCATTTAATAATCATACAGATAATAGCTGTGTTGTATAAACAAGTTACCCATAGAAAACGTAACTTGTAGTGGAATTACCATCTAAAGAAAACGGGATATCATCACCACATACCATTATAATTCACCAGCTATTCTGCTGGGAATTATTCTTAAATACATTAGTCTTTGGACTTTACCATCATAAAAACATCTTATATAAATTAACTTAATTATCAATATTAAAGTAGAGTAAATGTGACCCTTCTATCACTTTCTGAAATCTGGACAAAGTAGGCCAGGCGTCAGGGAGGAAGGAGGGAGCCATTGTTGTGTCACCTCCGAGACGTGTGGAGCAAATTTAGCTCCTATCATATCTGGACAATGTCGGCCAGTAACGTCAATAGTATGGAGTGTTAAACAGCCATTGTTTATATTGAGACCAGAAGCTCACACGGGAGCAAATTCGGCCCCTGTTAATTTTACTTGGACGTAGTGTTATGGAAACCAAAGGTACCATCTCCAACACGATGTCTACAATTCAAGTTAAGTGTTCTTTCCGAAACCCATGTATCTTTCATTTATGGCCATTAATGTCATTATATAGGGTGACCCGGTTAGAGCACGTGGAAGCCTCAAACTAAAGGTAATTAAGCCAGGTCTTCATGTTCCATGTACAGTTTTCTCTGAAATACTTGTCATATATAGGATTCTGGCTTCACAGCTAGCGCACTTTTGACAGGTCAAGACGAGGATGCAAGATTTGTGCACCAGTTACTGGGTGATGGAAGCTACCTCAAAGAGGATAATTTGGTGCCTACACCCTAGTTATACCTGGTGGACTAACCTGCTGTACTATAAGATAAGGAACCTTTTCAATGTATGTAGTCTATTCCTGTAGTTTGATTGGCTGCATATATTAATTTAATAAACCCCCCTAATGTGTAGAGGATCGATTTGTGAGATTATGAGATTATTGCAGAAATACAGTCCACTTATCATTATACAAATTGCTATCGAAGTATATAAATTAACGTAAATATAAATTCATATAAATTAAATAAATATAAATCTCACAGGTCGGTTCCCACATTATTTGGTCCTTCGAACCGGATGACGGATTATTTGATCCTTTGAACCCACATTTGGTCATCTTAGTACCGGATGAACCAGTTAACCAGTGGATTCATTAAATATACTAGTGCAGTGTTATTTAAACAAAGGCCAGCCAGTCAAAGACGGAAGCGTAGCCTCGAGGGAGCTCAGGAGCCTCCCTCAGTTCAGATCAGCCTTAGTCAGCGGTTTCATGCACACCCACAGATTTGGTGGCGTGTTATTCTGTGAAATGACAGCGCTAATATAGAAGCCAGCCAAATTAGTGACTGTGTCGCGAGATTGTTCACGGATTTCGTGGTGTTACATTTCGCGAGAGATTATCTACGAATTTTGTGGAGTTTATTTCGCGAGGTCACTAATAATATTTAATACTTCTAGATAATATTAGAAGTTTCATAGAGGCTAATTAAGAGGCTATTATCAATAATTGTGTATATTATTTCTCCAAAATAGAGAATTATTTAATATAAATTGCACTAGTGATCACAGTATAATATTTACTAATTGCCAACCCACAACAGGGTAGGATATTAACCATTGACTAGTTGAACTATTATCGTTCATCCTAGTCCCATTATTACCATAGTCAGTTGTACTATATTGATCAACCTAACACCATTAATGAATGGTCCAGACCCTATTTTGGGTGTAATTTTTATCAACTCGAGTTGAGTTGTGTATATATAATAATTTACTTATGATCATTACACCTTTGAGTGATTAATTAGTGTCAATTCCATCCTAGGGTGATATAGAAGAGCTAACCTAAAGGTACTTCCAGTGACACTGGTTTATCACTCAAATCATTAGTGTGTATGATTGTATATATATAATGTGTATTAATTTTAAGTGCTAACCTCTAGTAGAGGTAGGATTATTGCCTAGTGAGTGCAGAATTTACCCTAGGCTACCATTAGTGTTTGTTCAGTATTATGAGCAGCCCAAGTACAAGTCCCACAAGGCTTCACCAACGAGCCAGTATGGATAATGCAGGGAGAATGAAAAGAACCCTTGCAGGTCTTAAAGGCCACTTAACAAGACAGATCAAGAAATGTGAAGATTTGTCACAACAATCTCAAGTTGATTATGCTGACCTGGAAAGCTATTATCAAGCAGCTGCAGGTAAATTTGAGCAAATCAAATGTCAAATAGCAACATATGTGGCTGAACTTGCCAATACCAATTTATCAGAAACAGAAATAGACGACATTATGGTTGATCTTGCGAATTATGAAGATCACACTCAGGCCACGTTACAGCCTTATGTCAAATTAATTGCCCAGAACAAGGCAACAGCAACAACAACAACAGTTGCATCTAATACGAGTCAAGCAGAAGCTCGACTCCCTCCAATTAATTTACCCACTTTCTCAGGAAAAGATGAGGAAGATTGGGACGAATTTTGGAACAAATTCGTTGACCTTGTAGACTCAAAACAATCTTTACCAAAGAGTAGTAAATTCTCTTATTTGCAAGGCCAATTATCAGGTGAGGCTAAAACAGTAGTATCCCATCTGAGATTAACTAATGACGGCTATGATCTGGCAGTAAAACTCCTCAAGGATAATTATGCTGATCCAGAAGTAAGAACATCACATTTAGTTCATGAGCTGTTGCATTTACCCCCACCGGAGGCTTCAGCTGATTCACTCCAAGTCTTCAAGCTGGAGGTAGAATCATTGATCAATGCCCTCAGCCTGACAGCAGATACAAACGGGGCTGAGTGGGTCTTGAAAATAATTGTCCAGGAAAAAATACCTAGGGACATATTGAGACAAATGAGTGCTCATTACCATAAAAGTATCTTATCCATGAATGAAATATCTGAAGGTTTAAAGTCAGTAGTTCATCAATTACGAACACATGACAAATTAAAACCACCAAGTAAACCCTCAAAAACCAATAATAGTAAACCACAGAGTACCAAAGGTACTCCAAATCAATCTAGACAATATAATTCAACACCAAAGTGGAACAGTGGCAGTGTGGGCGTATATGCAGTGGGACCCTCCAAGCCTATAGTTACTGTGTCACCCAAGAACGTGACACCAAAGGGTACTGGAAGCTATGGAACATGTTTGTTCTGCAATGAGAAACATTCAATGTACCACTGCCCTAATTTTCCTGATAGTGACGCCCGTGTTGAGCGACTCAAAGATTTGCAACATTGCACGAGGTGCCTCAGGAAACATAACATCAACGACTGTGATACCCAATTACACACCTGTAATAGGTGTAACAAAGGTCAGCACCATGCAGCATTGTGCAGAGACACCAAAACAACGTCTCCAAACCCCAAGGTGGAAGATAGCATTCCCACCACAGTACAGTACTGCAAGGTGCAACAAACAAACAGTGTCCAATCGGCAAAGTCTAAAGGTAATACGACTTTGCCTACTGCCCAAATTACCATCCTGAATAAGAGGGCCAAGGTCCATACCCGTGGGTTGTTTGACCAAGGATCCCAGAGAACATATATCACTAAAAAGTTGGCAGATGAACTACAATTAAGGCCTGTAGCCCAGACGTCATTCAACATCTCAGGGTTTGTAACAGATGCAGGACCTCAAGTCTACCAGGTGGTACAACCATCAGTACGCTTAGGCAGGTACGTCTGTCGAGTACAAGCCATTGTGGTGGACAAAATACCAGTAGACCTACAAGTTCAAGGTCTGAGAGCAACAGCCAAATTCCTGAGAAATAGAGGAATAAAATTGGCAGATAATATTAAGTCTGATCACCTCACTGACTTCGGTCTCCTTGTAGGGACAGACTATTGTCATCGATTCATCGGTAGCCCTACTAAATATCAGGGTATAACCATGTTAAACTCTGCAGGAGGTAAATTACTCTCAGGCCCAGTATCAAGCCTGAGGAGACCTATGCCTGCAGATAAACAATACCAGTAGAGATCTAAATTTGTCAGCTGATTATATTTCTCCAGTAGCATTATACTAAGGAGATTACAGCTGACTATACCAACAGAGGTTGATGTTAGTATCATCATTTAAAGCTGAAGATGAGTTCATGAGGCCTCAGTGGCAAATCAGTGAACAGTAGCCTAAAACAGCTACAAGTCACTGCGACCAATGTCACTGAACCCACTGCAGTCTCAGAACCATACTTTACTTTAATGATGAGATATTCAATCCTCTGAATCACTTAACTGAATTAAACCCCAATAAATCTGATGACTGATTTGATACATTTATTATTTAATCAAGATGTATTCCATGGGCCTCAGTGTTTATATATCAGTGACCAGTTACCTGAACAAACTTCAAGTTATATCTAATGTCACTGATCTCACTGCAGTCCCTGAATCATACTTGACTGTAGTACTTGATCACATTCAGTCTTCTGGGTTAAATAATAAGTAATTAGGCTTGAATATTAGCCTTTCAAGAGTTGACAGGGAAATGAAATCGCATTAGACTTCCAACCCCTGCAACTCTAGTACGGGACATCCGTCCTGTACGAACAGACACACAAATGTGTGATTACTAACTACTAACATCAAATTAATCTAATAATTCGAAGGAGGAGTATCGGTGTTCGTCTGTTCTAATTAGGACTTCGACCCGTGAGCAGCCCCCTGGGGAATTATGTCGGAAAATCCGACACCATTTAATAATCATACAGATAATAGCTGTGTTGTATAAACAAGTTACCCATAGAAAACGTAACTTGTAGTGGAATTACCATCTAAAGAAAACGGGATATCATCACCACATACCATTATAATTCACCAGCTATTCTGCTGGGAATTATTCTTAAATACATTAGTCTTTGGACTTTACCATCATAAAAACATCTTATATAAATTAACTTAATTATCAATATTAAAGTAGAGTAAATGTGACCCTTCTATCACTTTCTGAAATCTGGACAAAGTAGGCCAGGCGTCAGGGAGGAAGGAGGGAGCCATTGTTGTGTCACCTCCGAGACGTGTGGAGCAAATTTAGCTCCTATCATATCTGGACAATGTCGGCCAGTAACGTCAATAGTATGGAGTGTTAAACAGCCATTGTTTATATTGAGACCAGAGGCTCACACGGGAGCAAATTCGGCTCCTGTTAATTTTACTTGGACGTAGTGTTATGGAAACCAAAGGTACCATCTCCAACACGATGTCTACAATTCAAGTTAAGTGTTCTTTCCGAAACCCATGTATCTTTCATTTATGGCCATTAATGTCATTATATAGGGTGACCCGGTTAGAGCACGTGGAAGCCTCAAACTAAAGGCAATTAAGCCAGGTCTTCATGTTCCATGTACAGTTTTCTCTGAAATACTTGTCATATATAGGATTCTGGCTTCACAGCTAGCGCACTTTTGACAGGTCAAGACGAGGATGCAAGATTTGTGCACCAGTTACTGGGTGATGGAAGCTACCTCAAAGAGGATAATTTGGTGTCTACACCCTAGTTATACCTGGTGGACTAACCTGCTGTACTATAAGATAAGGAACCTTTTCAATGTATGTAGTCTATTCCTGTAGTTTGATTGGCTGCATATATTAATTTAATAAACCCCCCTAATGTGTAGAGGATCGATTTGTGAGATTATGAGATTATTGCAGAAATACAGTCCACTTATCATTATACAAATTGCTATCGAAGTATATAAATTAACGTAAATATAAATTCATATAAATTAAATATATATAAATCTCACAGGTCGGTTCCCACAACTACCATAGAGGGATGGATATGCACTAATGGATCACTACCATAGTGGGATGGATATGCACTAATGGATCGCTACCATGGAGGGATGGATATGCTCTAATGGTTCACTACCATGGAGGGATGGATATGCTCTAATGGATCACTACCATGGAAGGATGGATATTCACTAATGGATCATTACCATGGAGGGATGGATATGCACTAATGGTTCACTACCATGGAAGGATGGATATGCACTAATGGATCATTACCATGGAATGATGGATATGCACTAATGGATCACTACCATGGAGGGATGGGTATGCACTAATGGTTCACTACCATGGAAGGATGGATATGCACTAATGGTTCACTACCATGGAAGGATGGATATGCACTAATGGTTCACTACCATGGAAGGATGGATATGCACTAATGGATCATTACCATGGAATGATGGATATGCACTAATGGATCACTACCATGGAGGGATGGATATGCACTAATGGATCATTACCATGGAGGGATGGATATGCACTAATGGATCACTACTATGATTGGATGGTACTGATATCGTAACATAATATCGACGTCTTGCCTCATTTATATAAGATGTTCGTCTTCTTCTTGCATCTTTTCAGTCATAATTTACTGACGTCTGCTTAGTTTAATTCCTTCCCCCGACTCCTGCCTCCAGTCAGGTGGTGAATAATTCTCACAAGTCAGACCTCCCTCACTAGGCTACCTGGGGTTCATAACAGTGGATAGCGCTGAGTGGACATAGTCCTAATGGCTCGGGTTCGATTCCCGGCAGAATCAGAAACAAATGGGCAGAGTTTCTTTCAACCTGCTGCACCTGATACCTAGCAGTAAATTGGTACCTTGGAGTTAGACAGTTCTTACCGGCTGCTTCCTTGGTGTTTGTGTGTGGAAAAAAAAATGTTTATTGATTGACAGTTGAGAGGCGGACCAAAAGAGTCAGAGCTCAACACCCACCAAGTACAACTAGGTAAATAATTAGTTAATATACATAGTAGCCAAATGAGCCACAGGGACGTTTGAAAGAACTTTTTTCAGCGTCAGGTTAGTTAACTGAAGGAATGCATTAGGCAGCGATTTGGTGGAGGCAGACTCCATACAAAGTTTTAAATGTAGATGATAGAGCCCAATAGGCTCAGGAATCTGTACACCGGTTGATTGACTGTTGAAAGGCCGGACCAAAGAGTCGAAGCTCAACCCCCTCGAGCACAATTTGGTGAGTACACACACACACACACACACACACACACACACACACACACACACACACACACACACACACACACACACACACACACACACACACATGAATATGAAGAGTGACAGGTATTATAGTCGTGGGTTGGTTGTGTTGTCATCGTTGATCCTCCTCTACGGACAACCCAACAAACAACTCGGTAGAGTGTTTATACTAGGAGATCACCCTTGGCGCTTCTGGCTCTTGGAGAGGGGCTCAACGTCACACGTTTAGGGGATGCGGCTCCAACACTTAGCCTCGTTGTCACGTGCACACACCCACTCGAGCCGACGTGACTCCCCACTCTCTCCTTAGGTGATATGATCTCCTCAATCCCCTATGACTTACTAATATTACCTTCTGCCCTGTCCACAGCAGTGGTTTTTGGTTCTTTCCCTCTCTCTCTCTTCTTCTATACTATTTCATGGGAAGCCTCACTAGGACAAGGGCAAACACCAGCAAATTGGGATACATTTACTGGACAAAGCACATACACGATACATACACACATATAATAATAATGAATCCTATACTCTATAATATTACAATCAGGTTGCACTCCAACACAACCAGAACTCTACCATCAGCTTGTCAAGTGGTATCCTATCTCCTGGTTCACCACCTGATACTATTAACCTCCTCAAGTTGATCAAGTCTACATACACTGTTGCACCATCAGCAAGATAATATATATATAGAAAATCAGCATTTGAATGCAATAACATATATCAGTATAAATGTTCATTGATACACAACAATGATTAATCGATCAATATCAGCCCTAGAACGCATACATCTGTAGGTAATCAAGCCTACGACTGTAACTCTAAACTTCAGTTTAAAACACTCCTTGACATAAGAATGCAAACAGTCACTCACCTCTCACTGCGTCTTGCACGCTAATGACAACCAAACACTATCAACTCCCTACAAGTAATCCACCAGAACTTCCCCTTCCACCTCTGGCAGTTCACTACCCTGATCTCTTCAGGTTCTTCCGGGCTTCACTACCAGGATCCTCTGCAGCTCCTCCAGGCTGCTATCATGAAGTTTCCTTGAGCAACTAAGGTGCTTCACCCTTCTGCTAGGTTCCTCCACACAGCTCTCTTGGCTGCTACACCATGAAGTTTCCTCGAGCAACTATGGTGCTTCTCCACCTCTACAGAAGCATGTGACACTCCTCTTCACTGCTTCTTCTCCTCACAGCTCGAGGTCCTCTCCTCCACTACCTTGGAGTCTCATCAATTACTTCATCTGTGCTGGCTTCGAAGTTCTCAGCAACTTCTTCCCCAAAAGACAAACCTGCAACCCATCGACACTCCAATAAAATGTTTCCCCTTTAACACATAAACAAAAATTATCACACAATATGTTTGCCTCCAACCTCTATCTGTCCTCTATATACAGTGAGAGTGGACTCCCCCGTTTTGGGCGGGTCCATACTCCACCTCGCCTGGCGGCGGTCCTCACTCGCTGGGAGGGTCTTCCTCCGTCAGGAGCCGGGCTCCCTCAGTCGCCAGTCAGAGCTCAGAGGGGACGGACGTCGCTCCGTGTTCCTCCCTCTTCACTCTCCTATTTCAGGCCTTCTGCCTTATTAAAACATGTCTAACTTATAAATAAACATCGCTACTGTCGCTGGGCACACGACCAACTACAAGCAATCACTATGAACTGGCGTATATCGTGCTTACCACAGATTATAAGGTCAAGGGCGCTTTCCCTCTGACGGCGTCTGGTCAGGGCGCTCCACACAGCCCACGAAAATGCCTCTGAGCAGCTTATTAAACTCTCCTCGCCGTCCAAGACTTGAGACCACAACGTTCTCAGCTCAATTCCATAGCTGGCACGTCTGCACACTTCTCTTCTCTTAGAGATATATCACTAGGGGTTCCCTTCTGACGGGAGCTCAACGGAGCGCAGCTTTCCCCTGCGATGTCTGGCACTTAAGTGAGGTCAAGGTTCTCCGGAAGCGAGCCTCACGCCTCCAGCAAAACGTCCACATCTCCTCGACAGTCATTTATCTGTTTTCTTCTTCATTGCCCATAATCTCAAACTGTTATACATATCCAAGCAACTATTTTACATATGCGTTATCACCTCAATATTTGCTAGACCTTCTAATCAGGTCAGGCTTGATGAATAACTCTCAAGGAGGGAGACTCGTTTCTCCTGTAGGCTGAGATCATAACACAGGCAAGTGTAGACATCGTAATAACGATGATACGACTTGAAAACTTAAAGTATTGTGCGTTGTACAATCTCAGTAGTAAGCTGTGAGGCGGTTAGAGAGTGGCAGCATATAGCAACAGTCTAACTGTGCTACTGGCAGCTAAAGTTCAGTAACTAAGTAGCTGCAACTGATTCCCATGCAGCGAGGCGGTCTAACTTTCTGGTTCTTAACAATCAGTGTTATTCTGCTTGTAAAACTGGTTGTCTAAGCGAGTGTGAATCAGTTCGGTGCAGCTGTGACTTGATCTGAACTAGTCTCTAGCGCTTAATTAATGATATAATATCTCTAAGCAGTGGTTGTGAGATAAGGCAGATAAAAATAAGCTGTTTAACATGGGTGGTATGCAAACTAGGGGACACAGCTTGAGACTGAGTATTCAAATGAGCCACAGGAACGTTAGAAATTTTTTTTCAGTGTCAAGAGTAGTTAACAGATGGAATGCATTAGGCAGTGATGTGGTGGAGGCTGACTCCATACACAGTTTTAAATGTAGATATGATAGAGCCCAGTGGGCTCAGGAATTTGTACACCAGTTGATTGACAGTTGTGAGGCGGGACCAAAGAGCCAGAGCTCAACCCCCGCAAGCACAACTAGGTGAGTACACACCCATACACCCACACACACAAACAGAGGCCCTGATAGCTAAGTGGACAGCGCTCTGGACTCGTAATCCTAGGGTCGGTGATCGATCCCCGGTGATGGCAGAAACAAAATGGGCAGAGTTTCTTTCACCCTGATTACCTAGCAGTAAAATGGAATTGGAGAGTTAGAGAGTTATTATGGGCTGCTTCCTGTGTGTGTATATGTGGAAAAAACAGCTAAACAACAACAAGTTGATTGATTGACAGTTGAAAGGCGGGCCCTAAGAGCCAGAACTCAACACCCCACTAGCACAACTAGGTGAATACTTAGTTAATGATACTTAGTACTCAAATGAGTCACAGGGACGTTAGAAAGAACGTTTACAGTGTCAGATTAGTTAACAGAAGGAATGCATTAGGTAGTGATGTGCTGATAATTTTTTGCCTCTGCCTTATTTCCTCCTTTATGAAGTGGTTCTATCTCTGCTGTTTTTAGTATATCAGGAATAACGCCAGTATCTAGGCTTTGTCTCCACAGAATGTGGAGGGCCTGCGATAGTGGTTTTTTACAGTTCTTTATGAATATGGAGTTCCAAGAATCCGGGCCTGGTGCAGAGTGCATAGGCATACTGTTTATGTCTTCTTCAAAATCCAGTGGGGATAGGGTGACGTCTGATATATGATTTGATGTTGGTATCGTATCCATGAAAAATTTATTTGGGTTATCAATCTTTAGTGTGTTTAATGGCTCGCTGAAAACAGAGTCGTACTGCGTCCTCAGTAGGTCGCTCATTTCTTTGTTGTCAACGGTGAAAGTTCCATCTCCCTTTCGCAGGGGCCCGATACTAGATGTGGTTTTTGATCTTGATTTTGCATAGGAGAAAAAATATTTCGGATTTCTTTCTATTTCACTGATGGCCTTTTGCTCTCTTTGCCTCTCCTGGGTTTTGTATGATTCTTGTAGCTTCCGTTCAATTGTTTCTATTTCTCTACCTAACCTTCTTCGCCGTTCTTGAGATAGGGTGCGACTCTCAAGTTGTTCCGCGATTCGTTTTCTTCTCCTATATAGGGAACGACGTTCCCGTTCCAATCTGCATCTCTTCCTCTTTTTTCTTAGAGGTATGCGGTTTGAACATATTTCTAGTGCTACTGAGCTTATTTTTTCCAGGCACTGGTTCAGGTTTGCATTTTCTAGCTGTTCTTCCCAGTTTATTTCTGTGAAGTCCTGGTTTATTTGCTCCCAGTTTATCTGTTTATTATTGAAGTTGAATTTGCTGAAATCTCCTCCACCGGGAATCTGGACTGGTTTTGAAGGTCTACTCCCCATGGTTGTCATAACTTCAATTAAGTTGTGATCTGAGTAACAGGTATTTGTAATCATTATGTTCCTGATCAATTCAACATTATTAGTGAAAATGAGGTCCAGCGTGTTCTCCTTCCTAGTTGGTTCTACTATTTGCTGGTTTAAGGCAAACCTGTCACACAACCGTAGCAGGTCATTTGCATGTGCCTGTTCATTTAGGCTACTTCCTGGTATTCTTTCTGATATTACTGTATTAGCCAGGTGCTTCCATTTCAGGTGCCGTAGGTTGAAGTCCCCAAGCAGGACTTCTAGTAGTGGGTAGGGTACAGTCTAGGGTAGGGTCTAGTCTAGTAGGGTACAGCTAGTAGTGGAATAAATCTCTAGCCTTGTCAATTTCTATAACATTTTCTGTGATTGCAGCGTGTTGGTGAGGACAAGCAGAGAAATTCTTCCTCTACATCCGATTTTCCTGTCGGTGTTTCATCCACTACTTGGGTGATGTGATCACGTCTACGAGAATTTAAATTACGAAACGGGTTTATTGAAGTTATATCTACGATATAACTATTCGTTATATCGTAGATATAACGTAGTTGCTATGATTAATTAATTCTAATATTATTTCCGATATAATTATTCTGCCTTTTTATGCATATAATAAGCCAAGAGAAACTACATAAATTTAATACATTAATTGCTTAGTGTGTTGCAATTTTCACACACATAAATTTCTATGATATACTAATATTTCATAGGCTTCATTATTTACTATATTATCATCATATTTGAATCTACATTTAATTTCTGATTCTGTAATCTTTAATGTTGTAATTAATCAACTGGTGACGAACCTGCTCCAGTCATTACCCTAGATATATATTAATTTCTAGTAATACCCACCCAAATGTTGAAGTGAGGACTTTAACTCTCAACTGATCATTATCACAGTCCATTCATGCTTTCAAAAAATCTCCAAATAATTTATCATCCATAGCCACTGGTATTTCAGTGTCAGGTTTATAATTCTCTTTATTTGTTTTCCCTCTTTACTCAAAGGTGGGTTGGTCCTTCGAGTTTATCGATTTCTTAATTAAATATGATTATATTTGAGTTAAAGTTCCCATTACCCAACATTTTTTGGTCCTAATAATCCGGATACATTATTAATTCTATAAATATTTTAGTGACCAGTTTACTAGCTCAAATTTGCTGGTCCTATATCCTATGATAAACTAATCATTTACTAACCATTGCTGGTCCTATAACCTATGATTAACTAATCATTTACTAACCAAAGTGTGTAGTATTTCAGATTAAACATATTTCATTATTTACGGCTACTAGCAGTGTACCCATATGTTAGCCTAACCCACACCAATTTAATAATTAATTGCTGTCGATACTTCATGTATAAGGTAGCGCTAGTGGGACACAGTCAGTTGCCTACAACACTTTGACCTATACCTCACACCAAGGTAAAATTCTTAATTTTCAGGTCACCAGGAGCAACAGCTCACAATTTCTACAATAATTATGCATTAATACCTGCGTTAGATGGGCCTCACCATCTAGCAATAATTTACTTAGGTGGTAATGACATCCATCCTACTCGGCACCCAGCTGAAGTAATTAATCATCTTAAAACAATAATTTTCTCATTTAAATTAATTACCAGTTTAGTAGTGTTCACATTAGTGGAACCTCACCAACCAAGTAATGATAATCGTTGGAGAGTAAGTCCAGAATACTACCAACGTGCTGCTAAAAACATTAACTTTCGGCTAAGGAAAAGAGTGAGATTGGATGCCACTAACATACAATTTATAGCCAGACCATATAGGCAAAACCAGGCATCAGATGGTGTACACCTGTCAGGTGAGTCTAGGTCACATGTAGTTAACAAATTAGTTAACAATATCAACCATCATGGAAGGTTGTGGCTAGCAAGCCAAATTTAACTGTGTATATTCTTAATCACTTGTGTTTAAATATATATTTATATATAACAAAAAATACAAAAACACAGCACAATTATATTCACATTACTGCACCATTAGTTGTTTCATGCCAACCTTTATTAGGTAGGAATTATACACTGACGGATCACTCAATGCAGCTACAGGGAGGGCAGAAAGTGCTGTTATTGCTCATCAGCCCGATGGCAGCACAATTCAAAGGAATATCCGAATTAGTAACTGGGCATCCACAATGCAAGATGAATTGGTAGCAATACTGGAAGCACTCGAAATTATTGACAACACTGAAATAGACAGCTTAATTATTTCCGACTTCTTTTCCTCACTACGAGCAATAAACAGTTTGCAATCAAGTAATAACGTGCTTGTCTTGGAAGCTAGACGTAGATACATAAGAATACTTAGTATGAGGGTAAATATAAAAGTGTTGTGGTTTCCTTCTCACAATAGCCTGCAGGAACATGACAAGGTTGACGCCCTTGCTAAGGCTGCAGTAAATAAAGACAGTATTGAACGGAATCTTGAGCTATCAAATAGGTTCCTTGAAAGTGTCATTAGACGAGAACTCCTGGATGAGTTAGAAGAAAGTAGAACAGTGCAAACTGGAACTAGCAGGTTCATTGTTCATCACAAAGAAATGTGTGAAGTAAAACATGTGTATTGGGCAAGTTACAAAGTAAGTAGACTAACAGATGTTGTCACAGCTTGTATAAGACTTGGCTACACGTATCTCTGGCAGTTCGGCTTGTATAGGGATCTAGATGAAGTAAAGTGTAAAGTGTGGGGGACAAAGACAGGGATACACACACAAACACTATATCTTGGATTGTAGTAAAATTGGGCCATTTAGAGATAAATCTAAGCTCACTCTGTATGATATGGCAACCTATCTTATCATTATGGAAAAATTACCTGAAATCCTTGCACTGTATCTATATTTCGCTTCCAGTAGATAAACAACATGTGAGATTAAGAAACAAGTAGTGTATTGTGATGACTAATAATAAACAGAAGCTCCCTTATGACTCTGTAATATCTCCATTGGTCAAACTATTATGTATTAGCGATAAGACCTACCATTAATGTATAATGACTTACTGTAAATATAGAGCTCTTGAAATAGCCCTTTCGCTGTAACTAGCTGACATTGTAACTATAAGGTGTGAAGGATAGATGAAATTGTTTATGTAATAATCTAAGATGAGGTCTGATTAAGACCTTTTGTGCCTTCTGTAATGCGTTTTGCCCTACCACTCACAGGATGAGTATGGGGTGCACAATAAACTAGCCGCCTCCGGCAACAATCAAATCAAATGTTACATTATTTACTATTGTGCTGATCCTGATTAGGGTGGGATGTATCAATCATTTATTGTATATTCACTATTTTGTGTAAATAATTTTGAGTGCTGGTGAATGTTCACTTTCCAATCGAATGGTGATATTGAAGGGCTAGCCAGACGAAATCTAGTTGGGACATTCAAGTATCACTCAAATTTTAGCTACTTGTTGTTAGGTAGGTAAATTTAACCTCAGAATGAGGTAGAGTGAAACTTAGCCAGAATAATTTAGGCTATCCTCAAGTTATTTATACACCAATGAGCAAGTACCTAAGCTACTTTAGTATACGAGTCCTATGAAACTTTGACATAAAGCCACTTTGGTTACTTCTGAGAAATTAAGGAGAATCTTCATCGGCCTTGAAGATCATCTAACTAGACTGCTCAATAAGTCTGAAACATTATCCAAAGCAGCTCCCATTGATTACCATAAATTACAAGTATCTCTGAGAGTAGTTGATCTAAAATTTGATCAAATCAGATCTACAATCCAGTTTTATATTGAGATATTAAATGCTGCAGAAACTGAGCCTGATGAAATATCTCAATATGAACATGATATCCGAGACAAATTTAATGTTCCACATGATATAGTAGATCGACATAAATTAAATCCAAATACCACTGTATCTCAATCCAGTTTATTGCTACCTAAGGCTTGTTTACTCCTTTTGACTTGCTTAAATTTGCTGGACTGGATGAAGAAAACTGGGATACATTTTTGACTTCATTTGAAGTCCATATACATGCAAAACCTTCTATTGATAAGGTTTCTAAATTTTTTTACCAACACTGCCTTCTCAAAGGGGAGGCTAAGAAGATCCTAAATAATTTAGCTCTCACAGAGAGCAATTATAATGAAGCAATAAAACTGTTGAAGCTAAATTACTGCAACAAAGAGTTAAGCATAGCTAATCAATATTATCGATTACTGGATCTGAAGGCACCATGTAACAGGCCAGACTCACTCCAGAGCCTTAGGTTGGAGATAGGGTCTCTAGTGAAAGCATTAGGTACAAAAGTTGATGTACCAGCTTCCGAATGGGCTATTAAGTTGCTTTTACAGAGGAAACTCCCTTGTGATATTTTAGCGGAAATGTGCTTCCACTACAAAGCCTTGTTTCTCACTATGGAACAAATATTTGAGGGTTTAAGAATCACGGTCGATAGGCTAAAGACTCATGATAAAATTAAACCTGAGTTAAAGCAGCCTAATACATATATGGGAAAATCCAAGCAGGCTTTATTTCTTTTTCTTTTAATGAATATTTAATATGTACTTAATTTTATTTTTTAATTGACTTTAATATTATATTATTATTCTTCTGAGTTAGTTCTTAGTTAGTGGACTGTATATTGTGATGTATATTATGATTCAGTTTGCTAGAACTTATCTCACACAATGGGAGGGACAAATGCAACTTGCACCATCTTATAAAAATGGTGCTAATTAACCTTATTGTTAAAACTATAAATTATAAATCATACCACATATGGTGGTCTAATCTACAGTTCTTATAATTAATTTAATTATGTATACTACTCTATCTACAGTATTAAAGAATATGAAGGCCTTAGCTGATACTGTAGGTGTGGCCTGCTAAGGCTGGCATTCTCCAAACATCTGCTAAGGGTGTGGCTTCATGTACTCAGTGTGCATAAAATGGCTGCCTGGGCATGCTAGTAGTTTGATATACACAGTTATGTTGGGGGCCAGGTCAGCTTGCAACAGTAACTTTCCTCACAATTACCTGTTTGGGATGTTTAGAATTAGTGGTTGTACATTAACATATAAAGTACAAATATGACATAAATAAGGGGGGTGTATAATGCTGAGTACGTACTTGTTTGTGATATAAATCCCACACTATAACCGCCTAACCTATTTAAGGAAAAAATGGGCAAATTTATACAATAAATACTTGGTAAGATGGATACTCAGGTATTGCTGTGGTTGTTGCTCGCTTGTTGACATGTAATCTGGGTGTCTTAACGAGTTTTACCGGCTGTTAAGGAGTCACCTCTACAGTGTGTACTTTGTTATGATTCTGAGTGTACGTGACACTTCCTCCTTCTCTGTTGTGATAATATCCTGGTTCTACTTCGGATTTTATTTAAGGGAGGGAGTCAAGCTATACTTCTTGATGTTGGTAACTATATTCAGTCCTAGTGAACACATTTTTATTAAGTTTAAACACTAGACTGTTGTTTAACAGAAATAAGAGTTTAATATATTTGCGTGTTGTTGGATGATGTCACGGAATACCCATTCTTTGATTTCTTTAATAGGTAACATTTTGTGTGTCAGATTTCCGACATAGTAAGTAAGTAATTATCAAAAGAAGGCACCAAACCGGGAAGGCTATGTAGCACCATCAAATGCGCAAAATAATCAGAGGGCGCTAAATATCACCAAGGATGCCAATACGAGAACAAAAACGCATAAGGCGAATGATATCAAAAGTATCCGAGTCACCAAGAATTCTATTGAGGGACAGGTGACCACGAGGGGCGGTCGGAAAGCAAGACACACGCTCGTCCTGGAAGTCAGGACATTCAAGAAGGACATGCACGACCGTAAGAGGGACAATGCAAATAGGACAATAAGGAGCAGGGCGGCGCTCCATCAAGTGACCAAGTGACAAGCGAGTATGGCCAATACGCAACCTCGCCAGAGCTGTTTCCCACCGCCGGTTACGGTGGAAGGAGGACAGCCACGAGGAAACACAACATTTAAGAGTACGTAGCTTGTTACCAGTAACAGACAACCAAGAAGCCTGCCAATGGGTAAGGACTGAGGAATGGATAACCGGGTAAAAGTCAGGATACGGAATGCCTTTACGAGAGATGGGACAAGAGCGGACAGCTTCCTTGGCGGCAGCATCCGCACGCTCATTTAAAGACACACCAATATGGCTGGGAACCCAACAAAACTCAACCGACTTAAATTTACTGTGAACAAGAAACAGCCAATGCTGGATCTCGACAACTACTGGATGAACCGGATTAAAGGACCCAAGAGCCATGAGGGCACTACGAGAGTCAACAACAACTACAAAGGAAGACTGACAACGAGAAAGCAGGAGACGAAGAGCATAGAGAATAGCATAAAGTTCCGCTGTAAAGATGCTAGTCTCCGGAGGTAAGCGACACATATAAGTGCGATCAGGAAAAACAACAGAGTAGCCAACACCGTCCGCCGACTTTGACCCATCGGTGAAGACAGAAACGGACCGGGAGTGAGAAGAAAAGTGCTCAAGGAAATGGCGTTTTAGAACCGTAGGAGGGGTAAAAGCTTTAGTGATACGGGTCAAGGAAGTACAAAACCGCGGAAGAGGGACTCTCCATGGGGGCAAAGAAGGAACAACACGAGAAGAAACATTAGAAATACGAACGGAAAGAGAATCCTGGAGGCGAGATAACCGGACAGAAAGAGGGAGGTGGTGAAGAGGAACAGGAACCGCAGGAGGGGTAAAAGTTAAAGCACGACAGAGGCGAGAGGAAGGATGTTGTAAGGACCGCGCTAGATAGCGAAGACAGTAACGATCACGGCGGTCCTGGAGAGACAGGAAGCCAGTGTCAACATACAAGCTAAGGACGGGAGTCGAACGAAAGGCACCAGAACTGAGGCACAACCCAGTATGGTGCAAAGCATCAAGACGGCGAAGAGTAGAAGGAAGCAGACGAGTAAGCAGGGCAACCATAATCGAGCTTAGACAGGACGAGAGAGGAATGTAAAGCAAGGAGAGTGCGCCTATCTGCCCCCCAAGAAGTATGGGACGAGACCCGAAGGAGGGTAAGGGCCTTAGAGCACTCAACATGGAGGTAAGAGATATGGGGAGACCAAGACAAACGAGTGTCAAGGAATAACCCCAAAAGCTTCGCGGAATCTTTGTATTCAAGGGGATGACCATAAAGTGACAAAGAGGGACGAAGAACAACCCGTTTCCGCGTAAAAGTCATGGCACAAGTCATAGAAGTAGAGAACTTGAAGCCATGATCGGTGGGCCAAGACGACACGGCATCAATTGCAAGTTGAAGCCGGCGCTGAAGGAGAGGCGAATCATCACCCTGACAGCAAAGGGTAAGATCATCGACATAGAGAGCGGAGAAGACACCTGAAGGAAGAGAGGAAAGAAGACCATTGAGGGCAACCAGAAAAAGAGTAGTGCTCAGAACACTACCCTGGGGCACACCTTCGTATTGCTGAAAAGAGGCAGAGAGAGCAGTACCATGGCGCACCCGAAAGGAACTACGGGAGAGGAAGCTGCGGAGAAAGAGAGGGAGATGACCACGAAGGCCAAAAGAATGCAGTTCAGATAGAATATGATATCGCCAAGTGGTGTCGTAAGCCTTTTCCAGGTCAAAAAGGACGGCAACAACGGAGGTCTTCGCAGCAAAAGCAGTACGAATATAGACCTCCAAGTTCACCAGGACATCTGTCATGCTGCGGCACTTGGGGAAACCAAATTGAAAAGGGGAGAGGAGGTGATGGTGTTCCAGGAACCACATCAGACGAACGTTAACCATACGTTCAAAGAGTTTGCAGACACAACTTGTGAGAGCAATAGGGCGAAAGTCCTTAGGGGAAGTACCCAGAGACCCCTGTTTGCGAACAGGGAGGACAACGGCATCGAGCCAGTCCTCAGGGACTGACGACGACTCCCAGATCCGATTATACAGACTCAGTAAATACTGAGACGTGCACGGAGGGAGATGGCGAAGCATCTCATAATGAATACCATCGGAGCCCGCCGCCGTAGAACTGCAGAGGGCCAGGGCAGAACGAAGTTCAGAGAGAGAGAAGGGATCATTATAGGGAAGCTGAAGAAGAGTGCAGAAATCTAAAGGACGAGACTCAAGGACAGGTTTACGAAGAAGAAAAGATTGGGGAAGATGAAGACCAGAGCTAACAGAAGAAAAGTGGGAACCCAGTACGGAAGCGACCTGCAACGGGTCCGCCACAAGAGTATCATGGAGGTGAAGGACCGGTGAAACATCGGGAATGAACTTACCCGCTATCTTGCGGATACGCTTCCAGATCTGGGCCAGAGGAGTTTCGGACGTAATTTTCGAGACAGAAGATGCCCAACATTCACGTTTAGTTGTACGGATGGCCCTACGGGCCACCGCACTCGCTTTCCGAAAGAAAAGAAATGAATCGGTCGTCTGCCTACAGCGGTGCTTCTTCCAGGCTGCACGCTTACAGCGGACAGCCCGAGCACAGTCCGCATTCCACCAGGGAACGCACTTCTATGGACCCCGAGAGGAAGAGCGAGGGATAGAGCGGAGGGCAGCGTTGAAGACAGTGTCATGAAAAAGGAGGAGAGCGCGAGAGAGAGGCAGAAGGGAGAGGTCAGAGAGAGTAGCACTGAGGGTAAATAGGGTCCAGTCCGCCTTAGCAAACTGCCACCTAGGGAAAGAGAGGGAAGGGCGAAAAGAGAAAAAGGAAACAAAGATGGGGAAATGATCACTTCCATGGAGGTCATCAAGAACCTGCCACGTGAAATCTAAGTAAAGAGAAGAAGAGCAGAGAGAAAGATCAAGACAAGAAAGGGTGCGAGTCCGAGAGTCCAAATGAGTGGGCTCACCAGAATTCAGAAGAGACAGGGAAGAAGAGAGGAGAAACGGCTCAAGAAGGCGACCCTGGGTATTCGTCAGAACGTCACCCCAAAGGGAATGACGACAATTGAAGTCACCCAGCAGGAGCACAGGCTCCGGCAAGGAGTCAAGGAGGTGTTTCAAATCAGGAAGAGAAAGCGGGACACTCGGTGGGAGATAAATGGAACAAACTGTGTACCATTTCCCCACAAAGATACGAGCAGCAGAACAATGGAGAGGCGAAGGAAAAAGTAAAGGAACAAAGGGAACATCAGCACGAATCAAGAGAGCAGAAGAATTAGAAGCCCCAGCAATGGCTGGGGGGGGGGGAGAGAAAGGAATAGCTACGAAAACGACCAGGACGAGCACCAAGCATCGGCTCCTGGAGACAGACACAAAGGTGCGAAAACCGCGAAATCAGAAGTTGGAGTTCGAGGAAATTGGCGTAATAACCTCGAACGTTCCATTGAAGAATGGACAACGATGAGAAGATAAAGGACAAAAACAGAGAACAAGGAAGAAACAAAGGCGAAAGAGCAACAGAGCACGTTAAAGAATATCAGGGTCGGGATCAGGGTCAGCAAAGTCAGGGTTAGGGGGCATGGGTAAACTGAGCAAAGACGGAGGGAAGGAAATGGGAGAACAGATCAGAGGTGGGCGGGCGGGGTCCGGAGGAGGAGGAGGAAGAGGAGGAGACAACGGAGAGGAGCAGTCAAGGACAGCAGCAGGAAGAGGTGGGGTAGAAAGAGGGGAGCGAACCTCAGCAAGGGCAGCAACCGAGAGGGAAGCGGGGCCTAAAGAAACCTCCATAGCAGTAACAGGGGGCGCAACCACCGAAATGGGAGGGGAAGGAGCGAGAGAGGCAGAAGTAGGGGCCGAGGAAGAAAGCGAAACCTTCTTACCCGCCGGGGAGGAGGAAGGAGAGGAGCCAGGCTTACGCTTCTGACTTAAAGAGACAGGTGTCCCAGCAACCACGTACTGGGCAACGGATTCTAGCGTCTCAGCAGAAGCCGAACGAGAGCACACATGACGGCCGTTTGGAGAGCGATGGACATCAGCCCGCACCGACAGGCGGCGGGGAGAGTCAAGAGACGGAGGGGAAGGAAGGGAAGGAGGAACGGAGGGAGACGAGGAAGAAGACACAGGAGACACAACAGACCGGGTAGAAAGAAGGGGAACCCCAGACAGAGGACCAGGAGGTGGATCCTTCGGGAGAGATGCCAAAGGAACAGAGGAGGGGGCAGTGGGCGTATCAGGGTCCAAGGCTCGGAAACGGTTGTGAGTCTGAGGAAGGCGGGAAGGACGAGGAGAGGAAGAGTGCAACACGCGAGCATAAGAGATATTAGCATAAGGCGGGAGCCGGCGAACCTGGCGTCTCGCCTCAGGAAAAGATAAACGCTCCCGGTTTTCAAGTTGAGGACGGCTGCCTCAAGCTTGCAATGGACACACACACGGGAGAAGGTAGGATGGGCCTCACCGCAGTTGAGGCAACGAGCCTGGGGAGAAGTGCACTCCGACTTAGAGTGACCTTCGCCACCACACAAAGGACAGAGAGAGACAGTCCCAGAGCAGCGGAGGGCACCATGCCCAAACCTCCAGCACTTGTTACAGAGCCGAGGAGAAGGAATGTACTCCTGGACAGAGCACCTGGCACCAGCAAGAATGACAGAGGGTGGAAGGGTCCTACCATCAAAGGTAATCTTCACAACCCGGAGGGGTTGACGGCGACTACCACGAGGGGGACGAATAAACGTGTCCACCTGGTGAATAGAATGGCGCGAACACCGGTCGCAACATGGGGCGAGAGCAGAATAGTGCCAACACTGGCATTCAACTGAGCGTTCTTCGAGACCCGAACAGGGGTCTCGCCAAGGCAGGATAAGGCAGCCAAGCGGGAAGCAGCATCCTGAGAAGGAGCAGCAACGACACGTGTACCGAGACGAGTGGGGTTGAAAGTAATGGAGGCATCCACGGAATCAACGAGATGTCGATGGAGGGAGAAATCGTCAGGAGGCGCAGAATCAAGAGGGAGGAGTCCAAAATATTTGGCCCACGAAGCGGGACCAAACAAGGCTTGATAGGTAGCAGAACTGGAAGGAATCTAGCGAGGGCGGTCGTGACGAGGACGGCAGTGAGAACCCCCAGAGAGAGAGGGGTTAAAAGGCGCAGTAGTTACAACTAGAGAAGGAGCCGCGCCAGGGGATGAGGTAGTCACCACTGGGGGCTTGGGGCTCGACCCAACCATAGAGGAGGGAGGGGAGCCAGGGGAAGGAGTCAGAGAGGCCAAAGGAGGAGCAAGGTCGGGGCCCAATGCAGCGGAGGCTACAGAGCCCGGTCTTCCAACACGCACCGACTCGGGGGCTTGGTCGCCCACCCCACGAGCCTGAGAAGGTAAAGCAGAAACAGCCGAAACAGGGGTCATCATCATTACGAAAAAGAAAATTCATTCAGGAATGTGCCCCCACACCCACCATGGAGCCACAATTAGAGGCAGGACACCCAACAAGAAGCTATCGCCGATCTTGCCGGGGCCTCCTAGGGGTGCATCATGAGTATACGCTCCACAAACGCCACCTTAAGAAACCGACAGTCCGTCGAGATCGGGTTCAGTGACGAAAGGGGGATTAACAAAAAAAGGTTCCCCTCGCTCTCGACGTCGGGTACTACAGTTCTACGGGTGCAAGAGTATGCCTCCTCAAGCACCCGGGCGTCAAAATAGAAGAAGTCCAAGGGAAGAACCAGAACAAGCAAAAGGTCGGCTGGAAACGGCAAGCAGATAGGAGAAGAGGGGGGAGAAAAACGAAACAGAAGGAAAAGGAAAAGGTGCCCAGCAGAATTGGAGAGGACGGCAGCAGGAGTACAAGGCTAGAGAAGGACAGAGGACTGTCCCAAGGAGCATCACACTCCGGCAGCCACCCACTAAGCCTCCACACGGCAATAACGAGCTGAGCGGGGATTTCCGACATAATTTAGAGGGGGGGAGAAACACTGGTCAGAGTCCCGGTTAGGACTGCGAACACTTTATTCCTCTCCTTCAGAATTTATAGTGTTGTTTTAACTTGAGCTTGCATTGTTGTGCAGCAGTTTGCTCGGGATGGACGTCCCTTACTGGCTCTTTGGGTACTGGAAGACATTGAACAACATCTTTTCCTGCCAGTTCTAAAGGAACTAATTTCTCAAATGTTCTGAGAGTAGTGTTCCTTGGCATTTTACTTTCACCATTCTCAAGATTCGCTAACTACCCGGATGAACAGAGATGATTTGGCCTATAGGCCAGTCCACCAGAACTATATCACCAGGGTTCAAGTTAATTCTGTTGTAGGGGTTGTTTGCCCCATAATGATACTCCCTCAGAGCAGTAAGGTATTCTCGAGTCCATATGTCAATCCACGGATTTTTCACCCCTGACAGATGTTTGAAACGATGAACCAAATCACTCTCTCAGACATGAAGGATCCTCTGGTTCCTCGTCCGTAAGAGACACTAGAATTCTAAGTGGTCTCCCATACATTATATGAGCTGGACATAATGGTTCACGTTGTGAAACATCATCAGAGAGGTAGGTAAGTGGTCGGTTGTTAACTTGCGCTTCTGTCTCTATGGCAACGGTTTGGAGCTCCTGTAGGTCAATCTTTTGGTGGTGTAGGGTTTTCCATAGAAAACGTTTCTTATGGCAAAAGTGAAAACACAGATATATGCCTTTACTTTTTTTTTGTTCTTGGTGCCTGTTAGTGTTAGTGCTACTGTGAAATCTACTCCTGTGGTCTCAAAGGGACGAATATGTACAACTCGTTCCGTTGGGAGTAGAGGAAGTCCTTGTTATGGACACACTCTGGCATCGTATTTCCAGCAAATAACACAGGATTAAATTATGGATTTTAAAGTCTGCCTTCCTTGTGGTATCCAGTACTGTTGTCTTAAGTCTGTGAGAGTATCTAATACCCACAATGCAGAGTGTAGTATTTGTGTAACACAATTAGTTTGCTTACTATGTGGTGATGAGGAAGCAATATTGGATTTTTTGCTTCCAGATCTGTCCGCATGCCGTAAGCGGCCTCCGCATCTGATTATGTTTTAATTGTTGGTGTATACCCAGAGACCCAGATAATTTTGAAGCTTCTTAGGGACATTGTCAAATTCTATCCCGAATGTGTCTGTCTGAGATCTTTTGACCCAGTACCTTAGGGCACTAGGAAATTTATGCTTAATTCCTATTTTCTTCAGAAATTCAAACACGACTTGGGTGACACTCTTAGTTTGTTCAGTTCAGAGTACTGATTAGAATCAATTACCAAAGTCTGAGCTAGTTCTGGGTTCTCAGTGGGAACAGTGACATTGGTCACAATGACATGTGGCTTTTCTTCAGGCCACTGGTCGCTGACTAGACACTGAGGTCCATTGAACCACATCTCTGTCTTTGTTAATTGCCGTAAAGTCAGGCCTCGAGAGAGATAGTCAGCTGAATTTTCTTTGGTGGGTACATATCTCAGTTTATACCCTGCCGACAACTATCGTATTTCCTCGCGGTTACTCATGTAAGAATTTTTAATATTATTGTTTTAAACCCACTGTAGCACTGCCTCATTTTCTGACCTTACCACTGTTTCTTCAAAGTGGATGTTGCTTAAGGCCTTGATCAGATAATGAGCCAATCTTGTTCCTAGCAGTAAGGCTGTTAATTCCAGTTGTGGCAATGATCGTTTCTTTAACGGTGCCACTCTGGCCTTTGATGTAAGCAAATTGGCTTGCCCATTTGAGACCAGATAAGCTACTGTACCATAAGCCTTTCCTGAGGCATCACAGAATATATTAAGCATAATTGGTTCCTTTTTATTTACTGTGTTTCGAGGGAACTTGACAGACTGTAGGATACTTAAATCTATCACTAGTCCTTGCCATGTTTTTCGTAAGGCAGGTGTTAGAAGATCATCCCTGCCTATCTTTTGTTGCCAACATTCCTGCATTATCAACTTCCCATTTATCAATATTGGACTTAATAGTCCCGGAGTGCTGGCTGCGCCACCAGAGGGTGCAGACGTCGAGCTCTGGCTGTCAGCGGTCGTCTGCCGTTGCTGAGTGGTGGTTTCTGTGGGGGGGGGGGGAGTGTGGAGCTCCCGCTGGTCGGGGCCCCACCTGCCAATATGGACGGGGCTGGTACTAGCCGTATTCGAAGAATAGACACAGTGCGGCTGGATTTTTCTGCTGATGTGGACTGGCCCGTTGTTGAAGTTGCCCTCCTCGACGTCCTCCGTGTTGATGTCCCCGAGCTCCTGGGCTTAGAGAAGTTGTCGCCCGCCCGTGTTGCGGTGTCATTCGCCACGTCACATGTATACCGGGAGTTTGTGGCCCACTGGAATGGCCGCACGCTTCCTCTTCCGGCCTCGGCTGTGTCTGTAGAGGTCTCGGATCCCTGGGGGCCCTTGACGTTTGTGAGTATTCAGGCGTGCCGGTGACCTTCCCCGAGGCGGTCCTCATGGCCTTGTTTACGCGGTTTGGGTCGGTGGTGAAGCACTGGTTCAACACTTTGAGTGCGGGCCGAATGAAGGGGGTCTGGCTGGGTTCACGCACGCTTGTCATGCGGCTCACGAGCCCTATACCGTCCAGGGTCTCGTATCGTGGGCTGTCTCTGACTTTCTATCAGGGGCAGACCCGAACGTGTTTCCGGTGTGGTGCTGAGGGCCACGTCGTGGCCGGTTGTGACACTCCTCGTACAGAAGCCCCTTCAGTTTTCCTAGAGGATGATTTTCCTCGCTTATCTGTGCATGTGGACTCCCCGGCGGATTCTCGCTCTGTGCAGGTGCCTGGTGTGGATCCCGCGGCGGTTCCGGATGTCGCTACGTCTTGACCGGATGTGTCTGCCCCGCCGGTGAACTTGGGGGACCTCGGGTCGCCTGTTTCGGACCTTCATCGTTCGGTGACTGGAGGTGCATCCGCATCCAATGGCCTTGGGGGATGCTGTAGGGGTGGTGCCTGCGTCTCCTGCTGGAGGCAATGTGCTTCCCAGGGCTGACGGTGCGGTGGTATGTGTGTCTCCACCCACGTCCTCTGCCTCGTCGCCTCTGGGAGTTCCCTCGTTGACGAGTACATCTTCTATTCTGCATGTTCCGTCGCCCTCCCTGGATACCTCACGTGTGCTGACGTCTTCCCTTCCGCCTGTTGTGTGTCTTCCTTCTCCGACTCCGGTCTCCATTCCTGGTGGTGGCTTTTTGCCCCGCGTTGTTGAGGCTGCTGTTCTGTGTGAACGTGCTGCCCCGATTTTGGGGCCGCCTGTCGATGGTTCTTCTGGGACCCCGCTTGTTGGGGGTGACAGCTCCGACGATCAACAGCCTCTTTTTAGGCGCCGTCGCTCGGCTCGGGGTGCGTCACCTCACCGGTCGTGGGCAGAGGAGCGTGAAGCAATGGAGGATGATGATGTGGCTGATGCTGTGTTGCCTTCTGAGTTGGATGCTGTGCCTCCTGCTGGTGGCTCCCCTGATTGGGCTGTTGCCCCTGGTAAGAGCGACCTTGTGGTGGTGTTGACGAAGGATGTGAAGCAGGGGGGGGGCCTCTGCTCCTGTTCCTGTTGGTGGGAGCTCTGGGGCCCCTGCGGAGCTCCGCGGGTCTCGGTGCGGTTCCTGACAATGAACAGTGTGCACGCCCTAGTGGGCGGGCCGGTTTGCGGCCTGCCGTGCAGTCAGATGTGATTCCCAGTGTGCGCCCGTGTGTCCAGCGTCCTCGGGGGAAACCCATCCCTTTTGTCCTCTCGACCGGCGAGGTGCTCTTGTCCTCTCGACCGGCGAGGTGCTCGACGGATCTAAGGTAACTGCGACTTTTAAGTGTACTGACTTGGTGCGTCCTGTTCCCTGGTGCCCATCTACCATCTGGGTTCCACAGGCGCAGTGTTTTGTCTCGGGAGTGCCAAATTCGATGCCTCGGCCTACTGCAGCTCCTGGGTGTCTGATTCCTGAAAGTGACCAACTTGTTTGGGAGGCTTATTGTTTACGGTTTCCTGCTCGGGAGTACCCGGAGAAGTATGAGTGATTGGTTTATTGGTGTGTTTGGCTTCTGTCTATGTTGTGCGTGATGTTTCCCCTGTGCCTGTGTGCACAGGTGGGTGTCCTTGTCTGTGCGTGTGGGTGGTGTGGGTGTTGTTCTTGTCCCTGTGTGGCTTGTTTTCTTGTATGTTTTGTGCTTTGCATTTGGTGTGTGTGTTTGTGTTTGGTGTTATTTCTTTCGTGTCGTTGCGCTCGCCCTGTGTATTGTGTTGGGGTGGCGGGCGGTGTGGTTGTGTATGTCGCTTGTGTGCGCGTGTTTATTATCTTGTCCTTGTGACATTGCTTTATTAGGTGTGCGGCATTGTTGTGTTTATGTTATCTCTGTATTTCGCTGTTTGTGTCTTTACATGTTTTTTTTTATTTTTTGTTTCCTGTAGCTCTGTACTTATTCCTCTGTGTCGGTGGTTTATGAGGCCTGTTGTTGTTATGCACAAGTCTGCACCTGAGTTTGGGTTGTTGGGATGGGCTTGTTTTGTGTTTACTGCCTGTATTTCTGTACTTCCGTTTTTTGTGGATGTGACTGTTTTATGTTATTTATGTCCTGTTATTTATTTGTAAAGTACTGTTTTTTTTTTTTTTATGTGTGTGTGTGTGTGTGTGTGTGTGTGTGTGCCCTCCAGTGCCCGTTTCGGGGTTTTCTCATTGTGCCATATTTGTGTGTTTTATTTCTTGGTTTTTGTTGTGTATGTTTAGTGGGCATCCGTGTTTCCATACTTTATTATGTTTGTCCTGTATGTATGTATGTTTGTTTTCTATTGTCTGGTTTGCATTTTGTGTATTTCTTTTATAAAACTAAAATTTTGTATATGTGTGAGTGTCTGGTTTATTCTGTGTATGTTTGTTGTGTCTTTCCATGTCCGTAATACGTCCGTTTGTCTCTGTTCATGTATATTGTGCTATACTTTGTATATTTCTTTTATAAAAAAAAAAACTAGTCCTTGCCATGGTTTTTGTAAGGCTGGTGTTAGACGAATATCCCTGCCTATCTTTTCTTGCCAACATTCCTGCATTATCAACTTCTCATTTATCAATATTGGACTTAATAGTCCCAATGGGTCGAAGGGTTTGCTGATTTGTGAGAGTAATTTTCTCATTGTAAGGTTGGTGGTATCTGGCTCCCCCGACTTGATTGTCAACTGATCTGCTCTTGTATCCCATTCGACCCCTAGTACTTTTGTCTTCTCAGGTACCTGGTAGTCGGAAAACTCAGTTTCGATCAGTTGATTAAATTTGGCATTGTTGGAGACCCATGACTGGAGAGGCATATTTGCTCCCATTATTCATCGATATGCTTTGTCATATATGTTCAGCAGTTTACTCCTACTACTGGTTGTTTCTTGGAAATTGTCCACATACAAGTTATTGCTTATTTTGTTTTATTTGGGCTGTTAGACTTCTTCAAGTGCATGTCTAAGGTAGCTTGAAGCAGAAACGGAGAAGACGTGGCAACAAACAAAACAGACACAAACCTGTACGTGATTAATTCACTGTTTGGATTGTTAGGATCCTTGATCCATATGAACTTTGTGTAGTTAAGGTCTTCTTCTTGGAGACTTACTCTAAGGAAAGCCTTACTAATATCAGCCGTGAATGTGTAAGTCCCGATGCGCAACTTTAACAGCACGTCGTATAGCCTTTGTGGCAGGCTAGGGCCAGTCTGAAGTCAGTTATTTAAGGAAACACGATTCTGCCTAGTCTTAGCACTGCAGTTAAATACTATTCGTAGTGGAGTAGTAGCTGAATTTTTCAGTACTGGGTTGTGTGGCAGGAAGTGTCCTTCCTTTGGGTTATCATTTGTGACAACTTCGTTAAATTTGTCATCGAGTTTTTTCTTGATTTCCTGTACATGGTACAATTTCAAGTTCTTAGGAGGTCTTTGTCAGTGCAACACCTGTGATCTTTATTGGTTTTGTGCCATAAAATGGTTGACGGGTAGCTGAGGGTGATCCAGCTTCCATGGAAAAACCTGACCCAGTATTGATTATCTCTGCAGACAACTCAGACTAGGTATTGTTTGTAAGTCCAGTCGTCATCTGGACTTGGATGTTCAGGGACAATGCCGAGAGTTGCTTGGTCCCATAATTTATGTACCAGGGTATCAAGCTCATCCTCGGACATGTCTCAGAATTGTAGTGGAGACTGTTCTAGTCATGCAACCATAACTGGGTTGGCATGTTAGTGGTATGCTGGTATAGGTTGCTTCAGCCGTAATACTGGGCCTTTTAGCAAATAGCCACCCTCAGACAGTAACAGGTTCATTCACTGTTTTTCATCCTTTCCTTTGATAAACTTATGGTAGACATCTGAACCCATAAGGATTCCAATATTGGAGAGGTTGTCTGATGTGATTTTGTCAGCCAATTTGATTCCCTTTTCTTCCAGGAATTTGACATGTGGGATCCTTGGTCAAATAATTCACGTATGGTGACCTTGGATTTTCCATTTTTAATGATCAATTGAGCAGTGGGTAAAGCTGATTTATGTTCAGACCTTGTTGACAAGACACTTATGTCAGGTAGTATGGTACAAAGCTGTACTGAAGTGGAAGTTCCTTCCTCCACATGTGGTCTGGGAGACTTTGTACTTGTGTCCCCACAGAGTACAATATGGTGTTGACCCTTATAGCACCTATTACAGGTGCATATTTAAGTTGCAGAGGTATCAGGATTATGTGACCTTATACACCTGGTGCATTTATGTAACTTCTTGAGTCATTTTATACGTGTAGCACGATCAGGGTAAACTTTGCAGCTGTACATGCTATGTTGTTCTTCACAGAACACACACATGGCCTCCAGATGTTAACAGCATCTTGGGGAGTCACCGTTTTGGGTGACACATTAACTGTAGGTTTGGAGGGATCCACTGCATATGTGCCCACACTGCCTTGTTTCCTCCTTGTGGAGGGGGAAGTTGTTTTAGATTTATTTGGAGTACTCTGTTTACTATTAGTGGTTAAAGAAGGTTTAAATGTTGATTTTTCATCTGTGTTATCTCTTTGTCTTTCTATGATGGATCTTAAACCTTTCGTAATCTTTTATACTGTCAGAGAAGATTTATGTAAGGCAAACAACTTATCCAGTATGTCAATGGGTAATTTGCATCTCATATGGACTTGGATTTTCCAATCTGATTCAACCATATTTACTTTACTATCAAGGGCTTTAAGCAAGGACTCAAGCTCCAATCTATAGGTTTGGAGTGAGTCAGCTGATCCATCTGGAAGAGTTATATCTAACAGTTTTTGGGCTAGAAGTCTTATAGCTCTTTCTGGCTTAGCATAAATTTCCTTAAGGAGCTGAACTGCATTATCATTTAATCATCTGATAATGTTAAATTACAGACCACTTTTAATGCTTCATCCATTAAGACACCCTGCAAATATGTAAATTTTGTGGTCTTTGCTATAGTGGCATTAGAATCCACTGAATGAACAAATTTGTTCCAGAAGTTATCCCAACTTTCGTCCTCTGTACCTGAGAAAGTTGGTAGACTGAGTTATGGTAATTTGACTTCTGGTTGTGTCAGGTTTTGGGAAGCTGTGGCTGCAATGTTTGTAGTGGCCTTGTGTTTGGTTATTAACTTGACAAAGTGTTGTAAATTTGTTTGTATTGCATCTTCATAATTGGCATTTTCTTGTACGACAGCTTCCATTTCTTCTTCATCTATGTTAGTAGCAGCAAGAATATCCTGATATTTCAGGATTTGGCTTTTTAAATGTTCTAATTTGCTCTCTGCGACCTTATGATAGCCCTCCAGTTCTACATAATCAACTGGAGATTGTTTACATAAATCATTTCATTTATTGATCTGTCAGGTTAAATGGCCTTTCATACTGTTAGGGTCGCTTTTACATTTTTTGCAGTAGACATGATGGCTGTATTTGCTAGCCGTGTTGCAGATGTACTAGTGCCTAGCATTGTTGGACTTTGATTTGGACTGTTACTAGTGCTTGAGCTAGTAGAGCTACTAGATTCCAAACTAGAGCTGTTTATCATTCAAAAATACATACTATATAATCATACACACTATAATTTGAGTGGTAACCTTGTACCTATGCTGGTTTTACCTCAAGTTAGCTCTTCAAAATCACTCTTAGTTGGTACAGAGACCAACATTAACACTCAATTATTGAAAAGATTAAAGTTAAATTATTACTGTCAGTTATGGTAATATTATGTAGACAACACAAGAATGTTGTCATGAGCAACGGCATAAAAATATGGGCTTGCTTGGTTGTAATATAGGTTCAACTCTAGACAAGTGTAAATTTTTAACCTTACACCAGGGTAGCACAATAAATTAGACTAAGTTGCTGTACAACACCAGCCTAAAATGTCCTACCCTTGTGTAAGAATTGGTTGTAAATTATGTGACATGCAGTAATTGTTATGATGCAATATTATGTAAACACCTAAAATTATAAAAATCATATACATTTATGGGTAAATTAGCCTCTTACCAACCTCCTGTAATGAAAAAGCACAATTGTTCTTTTGGTTCAGGCCTCGGAACAATAATAGTGCGTGTTGTAAGTTCTGTTCACTATTAGCCGAGATTGAAAAAAATTAGGCAAAAAAATGTATAGCCGTGTCTTCCGGCTATAATTATTGTATATGTCAATATTGTGTATATATTGCACTAATGTTTATATTCTATCGGGTTTGTTGAGGACCAAACTTATGTGGGAGAATCCTAGCAGGCTTTATTTCTTTTTCTTGATATGAATATTAAATATATACTTTACTTAATTTTTAATTGACTTTAATATTATATTATTTTTCTTCTGAGTTAGTTCTTAGTTAGTGGACTGTATATTGTGATGTATATTATGATTCAGTTTGCTAGAACTTATCTCACACAATGGGAGGGACAAATGTAACTTGCACCACCTTATGAAAATGGTGCTAACTGTACTTGTTTACCTTATTGTTACAAACTTTAAATTATAAATCATACCACATATGGTGGTCTAATCTACAATTCTTATAACTAATTTAGTTATGTATACTACTCTATCAACAGTATTAAAGAACATATAGGCCTTAGCTGTTACTGTAGGTGTGGCCTGCTAAGGTCGGCATTCTCCAAACATCTGCTAAGGATGCGGCTTCATGTATTCAGTGTGCATAAAATGGCTGCCTGGGCATGCTAGTAGTTTGATATACACAGTTATGTTGGGGGCCAGGTCAGCTTGCAATAGTAACTTTCCTCACAATTACCTGTTTGGGATGTTTAGATTTTTTTTTTCTTTTTATTGTTAAAACAAAGTAAACAGCGTACATATAACCATATAAAACAGTAAAGCATATAATAACAAGGAACATAGAATGACAACAACACAAAACAAGTAACACAGAGCAACATAACATAAAATAGAAAACAAAGAACAAAAAATACATAGGAAAGTACATTAAATACACACAAAACATCTAGTCAAAACAGCACAAGCAGTGAACTATAAAGCACAAACAAACATGTGAACAACAGAAAAGAAACATAAAACAGAAAAACAAATAATCGTACAACAGGAAACGAAAAATAAAGGACATAGGACGACATGGTACAAAATAAAACATATCTAGTAACAAGCTAGCCTGAAGGGCTACACAAGCAATACGACAAGGCAAGACAGACAGGAAATCACAACCGGAACACGCAGGAACCGGCAATCACACACACACACACAGCCCTAAAAACAACACAAGTAACAGAACAAAACACACACACACACAGCACAGCATAACCAAAAAAAGCGCACGCAGAGCACACACCCAAGCACACCCACAAGCACACCGCCCAGCAGGGCGAAACCAAACACGGAGACAAACCAGACACAGAACCGCAGACACGGTAACAAATTAAACAGACAGAGTACACAAGTAAACACACGGCACTAACGATACTTGTCCGGAAACTCCTCGGCTGGGAAGCGCAAGCAGTACGCCTCCCAGACGAGCTGGACGAAATCAGGCACTGGCTTACCAGGAGACGCACAAGGCCGAGGCATCCAGTCAGGCACCCCATAAATAAACCCTTTCAACTTTGGTACCCAAATAGTCGACGAGCACCACGGGCCCTCACGCACCCTGTCGTCCCAAACGATGTCCAAAACCCGTGGCTCACGGACCACTCTCCCGTCGGCCGCGAGCACAGGGGAGGAGCCCACACTAGGTGGTTTCGCACTGGTATCGGCACAGGGAGGGTCCCCGCGCGCCGCACAGGGCTGCGTATCGACCGGCACACGAGGTTCCTCCCGAGGCCCCACATGGGGCTGCACACTAAGGGGACCCGCAGAGGACACAGACGAGTCGGGGCCCCCGCCACCGAGCATAGGAGCCGAAGCACCGTGGCGCACATCCTTCCGTAAAACCATGACGAGGTCCCGTTCAGCAGGAGCAACCTCCCACCGTGGGGAGTCACCAGCAGTAGGCACAGGTGGAGACTCCGGAGGCAGCACAGAGCCCCCCACAGCACCGCCAACCTCGGCAGGAGACGCCGGATCAACGTACTCCTCCACCTCCACCCAAGGCACCCCACGAAGGGGAGACACACTCGGGACCCGCCTCGAGCGCTTGGAGACGGGCTGCCGGTCATCTGAGCTGTCCCCCCCCCCCATCATCCTGTAACATAGCAGAACACTCCGATGGACGCGACTTCAAGGCCCGGCCCCTGAGAACCGCGGCCTCCACTACCGGGGGCACCGGACCACACACCGCAGGAGACTCCACGCCGCTAACATCCAAAGGGACAGGAGACGCCACATGTAGGGAAGGAGGCACTGGCAGCTGAGACAGATCGGGCAGGGGAGACAGGGGCAGGGACGCCGGAGGCGGGGAACCCGGTGGCGGGGGCGGGGCCACCGCAACCCCTACGTCAACATCCACACCACCATCCAACACCGGGGCAGAAACCAGCAGGGAATCAACACCCGGACCATCACGGGGAGACAGGTCCGGGGCCGACAGCGGGGGAAAATCCTCCTCCTGGAAAAGGTTAACAGGGGTGACCCGACGCTCCGCACACCCCGCGGCCAGGTGACCCGGGAGGCCACACCGGAAACAAGTCCGAGGTTGTCCTGCGTGAAAAACACGAATCGGGAACCCCAACAGCATGACGGAGGACGGCACAGAACCCCGGAGGCGCATGGCGAGAGTGCGGGTCCCACACGGAACCCCCTTCCATCTCCCGGTAGGGACAGCATTCATCCTCACATGTAGAACCCGCCCAAACCGGGCAAAGTACCAACGTAGAAGATCCTCAGGGAACTCAAAGGGCATCCCATGCACAGCCACATACGTCGTGGCTCCACAACGGTCGGATAGGGTTACCGACCCACCATCCCCAGGAAGATCGAAAGAGCGCCTATCATAGCACGTGACGATATCTTGATAAATCGCCGGAGAGTTGAACTTGACTATCGCCCGCCGGCCGGCGAGCAGCTGCACACCACATACAGACTCCACTTGGACACGTAACATATCAATCATTACCACCTCCACAGCGTGGTACGAAGCAATCCCAGAAAACTCCAGGCCAATGGAGGCCTGCCTAGAGACACGGGGCACAGGCTCCCCCCCATGATCGCAGACCGTTTCGGCCCCAAGGGCCCCTCAGCAATAACACGGCACACAAGCCACATCAGCAGCGACACCAGGTCCTCACCCCTCGCCGGGTCAACAACAACTGCAGCGGCCGGACGGAAACAACCGTACCCCACGACAGCTGGAGCAGCTCTCCTGAATGAAAATGTGGAACGCTTCACGATTTTGCGTGTCATCCTTGCGCAGGGGCCATGCTAATCTTCTCTGTATCGTTCCAATTTTAGTATATGTACTGCCGAAGCGAGTACAAGATGTTTAGAATTAGTGGTTGTTCATTAACATATAAAGTACAGGTATATCATGAAAAAGAGGGGTATAATGTCGAGTACGTACTTGTTTGGGATATAAATCCCACAGTATAACTGCCTACCTTATTTAAGGAAAAAAAATGGCCAAATTTATGCAATAAATACTTAGTAAGACGGATACTCAGGTATTGCGGTGATTGTTGAGAGGCTGTTGTGGTTGTTACTCACTTGTTGACACGTAATCTGGGTGTCTTAACGAGTTATATCGGCTCGTAAGGAGCCACCTCTACAGCGAGTACTTTTTAAGGATTCTGTGTGTACGTGACGCCACCTCTCTCTCTGTTGTAATATCCTGGTTCTACTTCGGATTGTTTTTAACAGTAACAAGGGAGTCAAGCTTCTTGGTATTGGTAACTATATTCAGTCCTAGTGAACACTTTTTTATTAAGTTTAAACATTAGACTGTTGTTTAAATCAATAAGAGTTTAATATATTGAAGGTAAAGTTGAATATCAACATGATCAACTTCACCTTCAACAACATCAACTTCAGAATCAACAACACCAACTTCGTCATCAATTGTCGGAAATCCGACACACAAGATAATAAGTTACCCATTAAAGAAATCAGAGAACGGGTATTCCGTGACGTGATCCAACAACACGTAATATAATTACCTAAGTGTAGTTACAGGATGAGAGCTACACTCGTGGTGTCCCGTCTTCCCAGCACTCTTTGTCATATAATGCTTTGAAACTACTGATGGTCAAAGTGATGGAGGCCAAGACCATCAGTAGTTTCAAGGCGTTATATGACAAAGAGTGCTGGGAAGACGGAACACCACGAGCGTAGCTCTCATCCTGTAACTACACTTAGGTAATTATATTACGTGTTGTTGGATGACGTCACGGAATACCTGTTCTCTGATTTCTTTAATGGGTAACTTATTATCTTGTGTGTCGGATTTCCAATAGTTAATAGTGAAGTTGTTGTTGATTGTGAAGTTGATGTTGTTGAAGGTGAAGTTGATCATGTTGATGTTGAAGTTGATGTTATTAATTGTGAAGTTGATGTTATTGTTTTTGCAATTTGTATTCTTGATTGTGAAGTTGATGATGTTGATGGTGAAGTTGATATTGTTAATTGTGAAGTTGATGTTGTTCATGGTGAAGTTGATGCTGAAGTTTACGTTTTGATGTTGAATTTGATGTCGTAATGGTGAAGTTTATGTTGTTGATGGTGAAGATGATGTTGCTGATGGTGAAGTTGATTTGTTGAGGGTGAAGTCGATTTTGTTGATGGTTAAGTTGGAGTTTTTGACTGTGAAGTTGACAGTGAAGTGTAAGTTGATGGTTAAGTTGATGCAGCCGATGAGTCACAACAACATGACTGAAGTATGTTGACCAGACCACAAACAAGGAAGTGAAGGGACGACAATGTTTCAGTCCGTCCTGGACCATTCTCAAGTCGATTGAGAATGATTGAGTTAAGTTGATGTTGTTAATGGTGAAGATGATGTTTTTAATAGTGAAGTTGATGGTGAAGATGATGTTTTTAATAGTGAAGTTGATGATGAAGATGATGTTTTTAATGGTGATGTTGATGGTGAAGTTATGTTGTTAATAGTGAAGGTGTTGTTTATGGTGAAGTTGATGTTGTTTGTGGTGAAGATGATGATGTTGATGTTTTTGATGGTGCGTATAGGTTTTTGATGGTCAAGTTGATGATTATGAAGTTGATCTTGATGTTGGTATTGTTGATGGTGAAGTTGATGTTGTTGATGGTGAAGTTGATGTTTGATACGGCCACTATGGGTCACAACCGAGTTCTTTGATGGTAGAACCAAAATGATAGTATCCGACCCCAAGTCCGTAGTACACTTTCAAGAAAGTGGCTATGTAGTGCATATAAAAAAATAGGAGGGGATGAACAAAACACTGTTTCTTTTGTCAATGTATTAAATATCTTTCCACCACCGTTAAGTATGTATACGTACACCATCACAATAAATAATATATAAAGAACAGATAACCTATTAGTACATCTATGTACAAACCTTTCGCTCAGGATATCAAACGTGCTCACGTGCAGAGTTCATTAATCCACAGTATTTCTTCACTGTCCAGTAGTGTATCCAACCTTACTGGGAAGAACACCGGCGAGTTCACCTATACGTGGGCCAGCCCACTGACAGTGTCATGAGGTGCCTGTACCCCCATGACCGCTCTCCAGCTACTCGCTGGCAGAGTACTTCAGCCACACGCTGATCGGGGTCACAAACCAATACAGGGGTAGCGATCCCCAGACAGCAGTCTCTAGCGACCAGCTAGCAGCATTACTCAACAGGCACCTCCCTGTTGTCAGTCTCCCATAAGCCAGTCCCAAAGGTACGCCGATCTTTTCAACACTAAAGCACTAGCAGCTACCACACTGCTTCATCGGCGGCGTCTTACTTGGTCGTTTCCAGGACCCTGTACAGAGACTCTGGATTGCCTGAGATGAACTGCCGCCTCCAGTACCGCCGCCTCCAGACGTCACCTCTGTGGACACAAAAACGTCATCAATGACCTAGTCGGTACTGGCGAAACTAGGAAATACCACTAACCCACTGGGAAGTTGGCACTATGCTCTGTAGCACACACTAGGTGGCGCTGGTCATGATGCGTCACCTCACCAAAGGTCACTCACAACGCTCCCTCTGGCTGACCAAGGCAGGAATCTTTAGCCACTTGCAAGTTTTAGATAACCACCACCAGATGGCATCGTCCATATTACGTAGGATTCCTGGGTAGTTTGGGTGCGGACTCGTAGATGACGCTGGAACTGCCACTCTACCCTCTGACAAGGGTGACGAGTCTGTAACAATGTTGTTGATGGTGAAGTTGGTGTTGTGGAGTTCATGGTGAAGCTGATGTTGTTGATAGTGAAGTTGGTGTTGTTGATTGTGAAGTTGATGTTGTTAAGGGTGAAGTTGATGTTGTTAAGGGTGAAGTTGATCATGTTGATGTTGAAGTTTGTGTTGTTCATTGTGAAGTTGATTATGTTGACAGTTAAGTTAATGGTGAAGTTGATGTTGATTGTGAGGTTGATGTTGTTTATGGTGAAGTTGATGTTGTTTATGGTGAAGTTGACGATGTTGATTGTGAACAATAAAAGCAAAACTAAGATTATAATGGTGTCAGGGGAAGCAGAGCAGGGAGGGACCTTGTGTGTTTGTTTGTAATGATACATAATTGTGTTGGAAAGCAATAATTGATGGAAAGCTAAATACATCTCGGACCTGAGTTTTATTAATTTTCACTGTAGAGAACTTAAGATCCTTGATTTCCCCCATAATGATATCACCTGGAGGTGACCAATGGCTCAGCCAGCCTTGACCTCTCCTTTGCACTGTTCGGAAAATATGTCGTCTCTATCATGTCATCTTCTCGGTGACATCTTATCTTCTCCATATCATGTCATCTTCTACTTGTCATCTTATCTTTTCTCTACTACGTCATCTTTCATGTAAGAAAACGTTCCCGTCATGATATTCATACTTCACGACCTTCAGGTTTAAATGTAATATTCAATGGAGATATGAATTCCTTTACAAACATTTGTTAATGGACTTAATAGCTATGTGTGGTGGTCGCGGACTAGATACACAACTGTGACATGTTATAACTAAATTTCTCAACGCTTGACAGAAATAGTTTGTAGGAGGAAAAATATGTTGTGAAAGTGATATGTGAGAAATTGAGTGGCACACAGAGTTGGCTTTTTGTTTATATATACAAAAGTTCTTACAATTTTGTAAAGCCACTTACACGCATAGAGTTTCGGACGGGTCCTTAATCTTAATTTTCCCTGGAATACGACCGGCCAAATCGTTTACAAAACAGGTACTCATTCACTGACGGGTGAACAGGCGCTTACAGTTAAGGTTTGACGGCTAGTCAATCCTCCTCAACCAATCCTTCTAATACAACGAAGCATTTTGACGTATACTCTACCTAAGGACAAAAATTGTCTTACTGGAAAATAGTAGCGGGTCACGAAATTGACTGTAATAGTCTCTTCACTATTACATGCAGGTATGACTTCACGTTATAGCAAGCTTGTTAGCCTGTGTTGTTTTTATTGCAGCGTTCAATTCAGTTCTGTGAATGGAATATTCATCAATTCAATTCAATTCTGTCATCTTATCTTCTCTCTATCATGTCATCTTCTAGTTGTCATCTTATCGTCTCTTTATCATCTCATCTTCTAGTTGTTATCTTATCTTCTCTCTATCATGTCATCTTCTAATTAATTAAATTTCACTGTTGAGGTGAGTAGTCGCGCATTTTATTGTTTTAAGACCTATCGAAAGGTTCAATAGACTAAAATTAAGAGTAATCATTGTATCTTATGGTACTGTTCCTCACTATTTTAGTGCATGAGGACGAGTGGTGGCGGGAAGACCCGGAGCTGGAGTGGAGTAGCTCTACACTTTCCTGTTACACGGTGAGGTGGTTTACTGGGTATTCACACCTGTGTCACCTCTTGGTCCTGTTAGACGGTGAGGTGGTTTATGGGATATTCACGCCCGTGCTACCTCTTTTTCCTGTTAGACGGTGAGGTGATTTATGGGATATTCACGCCCGTGCTACCTCTTGGTCCTGTTAGACGGTGAGGTGGTTTATGGGATATTCACGCCCGTGCTACCTCTTGGGTGGGTTAATCTTCATCAATCGGTAATTTTGATATTATATAGTTTTCCGCCATAGTTGATGGGATTCTCTTCTCCAGCAACATTAACATAAGATATCTTAGTAGGGATCTTAAGGCAAGAATATCACTGAACAGATGATATATATGTGTAAAGTAGAGGTCTGTGATTCATGTCAGGCTGTTAGGATAATGTATCATCTAATGTTAATATTCTGCCTTTTTGTTTTCCCTTTGTTAGTCCCCATTTCACTTATGGAGTTGCGATATGGGAACTTTTTTATAGGAAGAACATAAATTCCGTAAATGGGGGCAGATATTGAAGACTGATAACTCCAGGCATGAGGAATATTTGTAATGAAGAGATAAAAAAAATCCAAATTTATTATATTATCTTCAAAACTTAACAGTAAAGGAGAAGCTGGCTGCAATATACATATTGATCAATGGCAACAGGCTGCACATATATTTGAGTAGTTGTGTTTATATGTAAACGTGACCAACCCGCAGGGACCAATATGTATTCTGTGACGATAATCTCTTTCAAGAGAGTTTGAGCCTGCTCTTCTCTACATGAAAGTTACGTTATTTTCTCAAGAATAAGATGCTACCTTCAAGATACGTCTCCCAGTAGCACAAAACGTTTTGACCAGGAGGCAAAACGTACCCAAGACCCCCCCTACTCCACTCCCTCCATGCCGGCTCGTCATTAAACAGCCAACTACCCTTCCCAGCCTGCCTGCTCCTGATTGGTGACTCGCCTACTGCACACCTACACACTGCACCTCAGCGCCCTCTATCTGTCGATGTCTGGGCTAGATCCAGCCATTGAAGTCAGAATATCCTTGTGCTCTCAAGCAGTGAACAACTGATATATGCTGTGTATCAGCTGGATGTCTCGCAGCTAGCGCTAATATTCTCAGCACCTAATTATTTTTCACCTTTAAACGTTATATTATTGTAGAGTAACTTCATCCCTATTATTCATTTATGTTATATTGTTTTTGACTTGTTCTTTTGCACTGTACATTGCCAAGGGATTGTCTTTGTTTATATTTTTGTTTTCTATATTAATTAAAGTTTCATTGTTCATACTTTGTGTTTTGCGTGTCTTCCCTTACTTTACCACAGACAGACAGATAAACAGGCAAGCAGTCTATCATTTTTTTTTGTCAGTATGACTAGGCATTGACACCTGCCATTGGAGGACTGCCGAACATCTACACTCCAACACTTTCCCGTCACAATTCTCTTGTTATACAATTTTTATGTTCTTGTGTCTCAAATTAAGAAGATTTGAACTATCCTAGACAAACTGCATCAAACTGGATTTTGGAGCAGTTTGTGATATCTATGTAGGTGGTGAAAAAGACACGTTGACTGTTTAGTGGCTACCATGAGGATGCCACTAAACAAATTGTGTGGATAAGCATCTCTATAGACTGGTTTGATCCATTACTCTGTTGTATTGGGCTCGCTGATGCCTGACCTTCCTGTTCCTGTGCACTGCTTTCGTTGTTTTCTGCTTGATTTGCGTTGTCGGAAATTCCGACTCGAAACTACCAACCCCTAACATCCCAAGGCCAAATGGTTATGTTAGGAACTTACTATTCTTACTGACTCACTAATAATCAGAAGAAAATCATTAAAGGAACATTGTTTAGTAGCTTTTCAGAGAAAATGGAATGTTAAGCAACTCCAATATTTACGCATAATATTTATCTAGTGAACATATAAACCTACAGTCTAAAAGTTATAAATATATGTTAAAAAAGGTACTCTTTTGAACTTGACATAATTAAATAACAAACAAATTTAAGCTCTCCCTCTCTAAATCGATAATCACGAAATCTGAACCATGCTGATGGTTACACTCGCAGCAGAGTCGGTGGAGGCAGACGCCATACGACGCCATTGTGTGCATGGACGTCCAGGCGCTAACACGTACCAGCTCTCATTAACAATCAACACGTGCACGTATCATCTATACATCTCGCGAATTTCGTGATATAGGAACTATACAAGTCTGCTCATCCCACTATTTCGCTACCTTGGGAAGTAGTGTACCCGGTCTACTAGTATAATATAACAATTATCTTGGCCATGTATTATGTGTGTTTTGTAGTCCAGTTATAATATCTGCAAACCACCCGGAATGGGTAAGCCCGTGTTCCCTAATGTGAATTTCTTCCATTGATAAATGCTGTGTATAGTAGTAGCAGGTTACAACTTATTAGTTACTCGGCAGGTGGAGTTCGAGGGAGGAAGTAATAACATCGAGTCTACCTATGGCAACACGAGACATTCATGGAGGCCATTAGGGGCCCCACTTAACGAGGTTCCATCCACGTGACTTACGGATGCCTTATCAACTCTTAGATAAGAAATTGTTATATTTTACTAACTCATTTAACGATGGAATTAATATCCAGTAGTTTATTACCACTTCCCTCTGACGGTGTGATAGACCACATACATATATCCCCCAAACTTGTGAGTAGGATAACACCAAGCAGGATCATCTTTAATTACACTCCAATTTGCAAAATCCAGTCCACTCTTAAATATACAGTCCATTCTAATTAATAACAATAAGTTAAATAAATTAATAATTTAATTGTAAATTAATAAATTCCTGCGAGGGAAAATTTCCCACACGTGTTGCTTTCTGGTCTCCTTGAAGCATTTTCTTGTTTTGCTTTGCTCATTTTCTTTACTTCGTCTTTATCCTTCTTTGACATGTAATTACTAATGAATACCATATGGTAAGTCCCTCGGTCCAACCAGTATACACTTCACTCATGCATTATTCTGAAAGACTGCTTTCACTGGTCGATTGCTTCCTTTTCGGAACCTACCAAGCCTATAGTAATGCTCTATTTCCTTCCTTGCTCTCTAGCCTGATTCTCGAGAGGATTCTTTTAATCTCATTCTGGTTACCTCTTCTCCTTTGCCATATGTCCCTCTGTAGGTTTGTCAGTATATTGATTAATACTGATTTCTCCCTCTCCAGCTCCTGCCCCGCAATTTTTGCAACATTTTTACTGCATCTATTACTGTTGCTTTAATGGTATGTTTTCCCTTCTGATCCCTCAGCTGCCTCAACAAATGTTTTGTCAGGACACAGAACACCTGTGTTTCTTTATTTGTTGTTCTGTTTCCCCTCTTGCCTTCTCTGCTGCCTTCCTCCCCTTTTCCACTGACTATATTCAAGCCTGAAGCCCACTTGTACATTTTCCTCTCTTTTGATGTTTATTTCCCTCATCTCCTCTATATCCTTTAAGGTAGCTACTCCGAGTTCCGCACTCATGTTAAGGTCTCCAATAAGGTCCACAATGACCTTCTCCTGCCCCTCTGCCTTCTCTCTCTCGATCCCTTTCTCGGATTTCCTGTGACTGTTCTCCAAGTGAAGCTGCTCTCGCTTGTAGCTCACCTCTCACCTCTCGCTTGGCTTTCTCTCCTCCACAGCATCGTGGGTACACAATTGGACCCAAGGGACGACATCCCCGAGGGTACACTATTGGCCCCGAGGGACGACATCACCGAGGGTACACTATTGGCCCCGAGGGACGACATCCCCGGGGTACACTATTGGCCCCGAGGGACGACATCCCCGGGGTACACTATTGGCCCCGAGGGACGACATCCCCGAGGGTACACTATTGGCCCCGAGGGACGACATCCCCGAGGGTACACTATTGGCCCCGAGGGACGACATCCCCGAGGGTACACTATTGGCCCTGAAGGACAACATTCTTGAGGGTACAGAAGGTTACAGAGCTGAAGATGATCATATATAATTCAACAAACATATTATAATGTACCGAGCAAAACCTTTGTGACCAGTTGAGTGGGAGGTTTCTGGGGCGTGTTGAGGCAGGTCAGACATGATATAATTGAAGGAAATTCTTGCGTGTGGTCACTTTCTTTTGTCGTGTATTACAGTAAATGTTTTGTTTGCATCTTCATATTGTTGCGGGCAGTAACACCTAGTTCACTCTCAGAGTGATCCGAGGTAATAAATACCTGAGTTGTGGTTGTTTCATATGCATATTATTTTGATATATTTATATCTCAAACTGCTGATTGTACTGCATCCATATTAATTGTAATTGGAGTAGTTTTGCTTAATGACATCAACCATTTTCCAGTTTTACAACTTGACTATACTGTCATATGAGAGTCCAGAATATTGGAAGACAAACAATTTAAGCTATTAAGAATATGTTTTATACTGTAGGGAAAAAGTATGGACCAGAACACCTGTAGAGTGAACACAAGAGCAGGGACCAGAACACCTGTATAGTGAACACAAGAGCAGGGACCAGAACACCTGTATAGTGAACACAAGAGAAGGGACCAGAACACCTGTATAGTGAACACAAGAGCAAGGACCAGAACACCTGTAGAATGAACACAAGAGCAGGGACCAGAACACCTATAGAGTGAACAAAAGAGCAGGGACAAGAACACATGTGGAGTGAACACAGGAGCAGGGACCAGAACACCTGTAGAGTGAACACAAGAGCAGGGACCAGAACAACTTTAGAGTGAAACCAAGAGCAGGGACCAGAACACCTGTAGAGTGAACACAAGAGCAGAGACCAGAACACCTGTAGATTGAACACAAGAGCAGGGACAAGATCACCTGAATAGTGAACACATGAACATGAACCAGAACACCTGTAGAGTGAACACAAGACAAAGGAACAAAACACCTTTAGAGTAAAGACAAGACAACGGACCAGAACACCTGTAGAGTGAACACAAAAGCAGGGACCAGAAAACCTGTAGAGTGAACACATGAATATGGACAAGAACACTTGCAGAGTGAACTCAAGAGCAGGGACCAGAACACCTGTAGACTGAACACAAGAGCAGGGACCAGAACACCTGTAGAGTGAACATAAAACCAGGGACCAGAACACCTGTAGGGAGAACACAAGAGCAGGGACTAGAACACCTGTATAGTGAAAACAAGAGCAGGGTCCCGAATACCTGTACAATGAACAAAATTGCAGGGACCAGAACACCTGTAGAGAGAACACAGGAGCAAGGACCAGAACACCTGTGGAGTGAACACAGAAGCCGGGACCGGAAAACATGTACAGTGAACACAAGAGCAGGGACCAGAACACCTGTAGAGTGAACACAAAAGCAGGGACCAGAACACCTGTAGAGTGAACACAAGAACAGAGTCCAGAAAACCTGTAGCGTGAACACAGGAGCAGCGACCAGAACATATGCACAGTGAACACAGGAGCAGGGACCAGAACACCTGTAGAGTGAAGACAAGAGCAGGGACCAGAACACCTGTAAAGTGAACACGAGACCAGAACACCTGTAGCGTGAACACAGGAGCATGAACCAGAACACCTGTAGAGTGATCACAGGAGCAGGGACCTGAACACCTGTATAGTGAACACAAGAGAAGGGACCAGAACACCTGTAGAGTGAACACAAGTGTCAGGACCAGACCACCTGTAGAGTGAACACAAAAGCAGGGACCAAAACACCTGTAGAGTGAAAACAGGAGCAGGGACCAGAACACCTGTAAAGTAAACACAGGACCAGGGACCAGAGCACCTGTAGAGTGAACACAAGAGCAGGGACTAGAACACCTGTAGAGTGAACACAGGAGCAGGGACCAGAACACATACAGGAGTGAACACAAGAACACAAACCAGAACACTTGTAGAGTGAACACAGGAGCAGGGACCAGAACACTTATAAGAGTGAACACTGGAGCACAAACTAGAACACTTGTAGAGTGAACAAAAGAGCAGGGACCAGAACATCTGTATAGTGAACCCAAGTGCAGGGACCAAAACACCTGTAGAGTGAACACAGGATCAGTGAATAGAGCACCTGTATAGTGAACACAAGAGCATGGACCAGAACATCTGTAGAGTGAACACAAGAACAGGGACCAGAACACCTGCAGAGTGAACACAAAAGTAGGGACCAGAACACCTGTAGAGTGAACACAAGAGCAGGGACCAGAACACCTGTAGAGTGAACACAAGAACAGAGACCAGAACTCCTGTAGCGTGAACACAGGAGCAGGGACCAGAACACATATACAGTGAACACAAGAGCAGAGACCAGAACACCTATAGAATGGACACAAGAGCAGGGACCATAACATCTGTAGAGAGAACACAAGAGCAGGGACCAGAACACCTGTAGAGAGAACACAAGAGCAGGGATCAGAACACCTGTAGAGTGAATACAGGAGCAGTGACTAAAACACCGGTAGAGTGAACACAAGAGCAGGGACTAGAACACCTGTAGAGTGTACACAACAACAGGGACTAGAACACCTGTAGAGTGAACACAAAAGAAGGGACCAGAACACCTATAGAGTGAACACAGGAGCACAAACCAGAATACTTGTAGAGTGAAGACAAGAGAATGGACCTGAACACCTGTAGAGTGAACAGAGAAGCTAGGACCAGAACACCTGTAGAGTGAACAGAGAAGCTAGGACCAGAAAACCTGTAGAGTGATTATAAGAGCAAGGACCAGAACACCTGTAGAGTGAACACAAGAGCAGGGACCAGAACACCTGTAGAGTGAACACAGGAGCAAGGACCAGAACACCTGTAGAGTGAACACAAGAGCAGGGACCAGAACACCTGTAGAGTGAATACAGGAACAGAGACCAGAACACCAGTAGAGTGACCATATGAACATGTACCAGAACACCTGCAGAGTGAACACAAGACATGGGAACAGAACACGTGTAGAGTGAACACAAGTGTCAGGACCAGAACACCTTTAGAGTGAACTCATGAACAAGGACCAGAACACCTATAGAGTGAACACAAGACAAGGGACCAGAACATCTTTAGAGTGAACACAAAAGCAGGGATCAGAACACCTGTAGAGTGAACACGAGAAAAGGGACCAGAACACCTGTAGAGTGAACACAGGAGTAGTGACCAGAACACCTGTAGAGTGAACACATGAACATGGACCAGAACGCCCGAAGAGTGAACACACGACAAGGGATCAGAACACCTTTAGATTGAACACAAAAGCAGTGACCAGAACACCTGTAGAGTGAACAAGTGAACATGGAAAAGAACCCCTGTAGAGTGAACACAAGAGAAGGGACCAGAACACCTGTAGAGTGAACACTGGAGTAGGGACCAGAACACCTGTAGAGTGAACACAAGAGAAGGGACCAGAACACCTGTAGAGTGAACACTGGAGTAGGGACCAGAACACCTGTAGAGTGAATACATGAACATGGACCAGAACACCTGTAGAGTGAACAGAAGAGCAGAGACTAGAACACCTGTAGAGTGAACACAGGAGCAGGGACCAGAACACCTAAAGAGTGAACACAAGAGCAGGGACTAGAACACCTGTAGAGTGAACACAAGAGCAGGGACTAGTACACCTGTAGAGAGAACACAAGAGCATGGACCATAACACCTGTAGAGATAACAGAAGAGCAAGGACCAGAACACCTGTAGAGTGAAGACAAGAGAATGGACCAGAACACCTGGTTAGTGAACACATGAGCAGGGACCAGAACACCTGTATTATGAACAAAAGAGCAGGGACCAGTACACCTGTAGATTGAACACTGGAGGAAGGATCAGAACACCCGTAGAGTGAACACAAGAGCAGGGACCAGAACACCTGTAAAGTGATCACAGGAGCAGCGACAAGAACACCTGTACAGTGAACACATGAACATGGATAAGAACACTTGTAGAGTGAACACAGGAGCTGGGACCAGAACACCTGTAGAAAGAACACAAGGGCAGGGACCAGAAAACCTATAGATTGAACACAAGAGCATAAACCAGAAGACTTGTAGAGTGAAGACAAGAGAATGGACCAGAACACATGTAGGATGAACAGAAGAATAAGGACCAGAACACTAGTACAGTGAACATAAGTGCAGGGACCAGAACACCTGTAGAGTGAACACAAGTGCAGGGACCAGAACACCTGGTAAGTGAACACATGAGCAGGGACCAGAACACCTGTATTATAAACGAAAGAGCAGGGACCAGAACACCTGTAGATTGAGCACAAGCGCAAGGATCAGAACACCTGTAGAGTGAACACAAGAGCAGGGACCAGAACACCTGAAAAGTGAACACAGGAGCAGGGACAAGAACACCTGTACAGTGAACACATGAACATGGACCATAACACCTGTAGAGTGAACACAAGACAAAGGACCAAAACACGTTTAGAGTGAACACAAGACAAAGGACCAGAACACCTTTAGAGTGAACACAAAAGCAGGGACCAGAACATCTGTAGAGTGAAAAAATGAACATGGACAAGAACACTTGTAGAGTGAACACAAGAGCTGGGACCAGAACACCTGTAGAGTGAACACAGGAGCATGGACCAAAACACCTATAGAGTGAACACAAGAGAAGGAACCAGAACACCTGTAGAGTGAACACAAGAGCAGTGACCAGAACATCTGTATAGTGAACCTAAGAACAGGGACAAGAACACCTGTAGAGTGAACACAAGAGCAGGGACCAGAATACCTAAAGAGTGAACACAAGAGCAGGGACCAGAACACCTATAGAGTGAACAGAGAAGCAAGGACCAGAACACCTGTAGAGTGAACATAAGAGTAGGGACCAGAACAACTGGTTAGCGAACACAAGAGCAGGGACCATACCATCTGTACTATGAACAAAAGAGCAGGGACCAGAACACCTGTAGAGTGAACACTGGAGCAAGGACCAGAACACCTGTGGAGTGAACACAAGAGCAGGGACCAGAACACCTGTAGAGTGAACACAGGAGCAGGGACGAGAACACATGTACAGTGAATACAAGAGCAGGGACCAGAACACTTGCAGAGTGAACACAAGATCAGGAACCAGAACACCTGTAGAGTGAACAAGAGAGTAGGGACCAGAACACCTGGTGAGTGAACACAAGAGCAGGGACCAGAACACCTGTAGAGTGAACACATGAACATGTACTAGAACACCTGCAGAGAGAACACAAGTTAAGTGAACAGAATACCTGTATAGTGAACACAAGAGCAGGGACCAGAACACCTTTAGAGAGAACACAAGAGCAGGGACCAGAACACCTGTAGAGTGAACACAAGAGCAGGGACCAGAACATCTGGTAAGTGAACACATGAGCAGGGACCAGAACACCTGTATTATAAACGAAAGAACAGGGACCAGAACACCTGTACATTGAGCACAGGAGCAAGGATCAGAACACCTATAGAGTGAACACAAGAGCAGGGACCAGAACACCTGTAAAGTGAACACAGGAGCAGGGACCAGAACACCTGTTGAGTGAACACAAGACAAACCAACCAAAACACCTTTAGAGTGAAAACAAGACAAAGGACCAGAACACATTTAGAGTGAACACAAAAGCAGGGACCAGAACACCTGTAGAGTGAAAAAATGAACATGGACAAGAACACTTGTAGAGTAAACACAAGAGCTGGGACCAGAACACCTGTAGAGTGAACACAGGAGAATGGACCAGAACACCTGTAGAGTGAACACAATTGCAGGGACCAGAACACCTGTAGAGTGAACACAAGAGTAGTGACCAGAACATCTGTATAGTGAACCTAGGAGCAGGGACCAGAATACCTAAAGAGTGAACACAAGAGCAGGGATCAGAACACCTTTGGAGTGAACACAAGAGCAGGGACCATAACATCTCTAATATGAACAAAAGAGCAGGGACCGGAACACCTGTAGAGTGAACACAGGGGCAAGGACCAGAACACCTGTAGAGTGAACACAAGAGCAGGGACAAGAACACCTGTAGAGTGAACACAGGAGCAGGGACGAGAACACATGTACAGTGAACACAAGAGCAGGGACCAGAACACCTGCAGAGTGAACACAAGATCAGGGACCAGAACACCTGTAGAGTGAAAACAAGAGCAGGGACCAGAACACCTGGTGAGTGAACAAAAGAACAGGGACCAGAACACCTGTAGAGTGAACACATGAACATGTACTAGAACACCTGCAGAGAGAACACAAGTCAAGGGAACAGAACACCTGTAGAGTGAACACAAGAGGAGGGACCAGAACACCTGTAGAGAGAACACAAGAGCAGAGGCCAGAACACCTTTATAGTGAACACAAGAGCAGGGTCCCGAACACCTGTATAATGAACAAAATTTGCAGGGACCAGAACACATGTAGAGAGAACACAGGAGAAAGTACCAGAACACCTGTAGAGAGAACACAAGAGCAGGGGCCAGAACACCTGTGGAGTGAACACAGAAGCATGGACCAGAACACCTGTAGAGTGAACACAAGAACAGAGACTAGAACACCTGTAGCGTGAACATAGGAGCAGGGAGCAGAACATATGTACAGTGAACACAAGAGCAGGGACCAGAACACCTGTAGAGTGAACACATGAGTAGGGACCAGAATCCATGTAGAGTGAACATATTAACATGGACAAGAACACTTGTAGAGTGAACAGAAGAGCAGGGACCAGAACACCTGTAGAGTGAACAGAAGAGCAGGGACCAGAACACCTGTAGAGTGAACAGAAGAGCAAGGACCAGAACACCTGTAGAGTGAACAGAAGAGCAAGGACCAGAACACCTGTAGAGTGAACAGAAGAGCAAGGACCGGAACACCTGTAGAGTGAAGACAAGAGCAGAGACCAGAAAACCTGTAGAGTGAACACAGGAGCAGGAGCAGGAGCAATGGGAGTGTTGGAGCAGTGGGTGTGCTGGAGCAGTGGGTGTGTTGGAGCAGTGGGTGTGTTGGAGCAGTGGGTGTGTTGGAGCAGTGGGTGTGTTAGAGCAGAGAGTGTGCTGAAGCAGAGAGTGTGCTGAAGCAGAGAGTGTGCTGAAGCAGAGAGTGTGCTGGAGCAGAGAGTGTGCTGGAGCAGCAAGTGTGTTGGAGCAGTGGGTGTGCTGGAGCAGTGGGTGTGCTGGAGCAGCAAGTGTGTTGGAGCAGTGGGTGTGTTGGAGCAGTGGGTGTGCTGGAGCAGAGAGTGTGCTGGAGCAGTAAGTGTGTTGGAGCAGTGGGTGTGCTGGAGCAGTGGGTGTGCTGGAGCAGTGGGAGTGCTGGAGCAGTGGGTGTGTTGGAGCAGTGGGTGTCTTGGAGCGGTGGGTGTGCTGGAGCAAAGAGTGTGCTGGAGCAGAGGGAGTGGTGGAGCAGTGGGTGTGGTGGAGCAGAGAGTGTGCTGGAGCAGAGAAGGTACTGGAACAGTGGGTGTGCTGGAGCAGAGGGTGTGTTGGAGCAGAGCAGTGAGAGTGCTAGAACAGTGGGTGTGTTGGAGCAGTGGGTGTGCTGGAGCAGAGAGTGTGCTGGAGCAGAGAGTGTGCTGAAGCAGAGAGTGTGCTGGAGCAGTGAGTGTGCTGGAGCAGAGAGTGTGCTGGAGCAGAGAGTGTGCTGGAGCAGAGGGTGTGTTGGAGCAGAGAGTGTGCTGGAGCAGAGAGTGTGCTGGAGCAGAGAGTGTGCTGGAGCAGAGAGTGTGCTGGAGCAGTGAGTGTGCTGGAGCACAGAGTGTGCTGGAGCAGAGAGTGTGCTGGAGCAGTGAGTGTGCTGGAGCAGAGAGTGTGCTGGAGCAGAGAGTGTGCTGGAGCAGAGGGTGTGTTGGAGCAGAGAGTGTGCTGGAGCAGAGAGTGTGCTGGAGCAGAGAGTGTGCTGGAGCAGAGAGTGTGCTGGAGCAGAGAGTGTGCTGGAGCAGAGAGTGTGCTGGAGCAGAGAATGTGCTGGAGCAGAGAGTGTGTTGGAGCAGTGGGTGTGCTGGAGCAGTGGGTGTGTTGGAGCAGTGGGTGTGTTGGAGCAGAAAGTGTGCTGGAGCAGAGAGTGTGCTGGAGCAGTGAGTGTTGGAGCAGTGGGTGTGTTGGAGCAGTGAGTGTGCTGGAGCAGAGAGTGTGCTGGAGCAGAGAGTGTGCTGGAGCAGTGAGTGTGCTGGAGCAGAGAGTGTGCTGGAGCAGAGGGTGTGTTGGAGCAGAGAGTGTGCTGGAGCAGTGGGTGTGTTGGTGCAATGGGAGTGTTGGAGCAGTGGCTGTGTTGGAGCAGTGGGTGTGCTGGAGCAGAGAGTGTGCTGGAGCAGAGAGTGTGCTGGAGCAGTGAGTGTTGGAGCAGTGGGTGTGTTGGAGCAGTGAGTGTGCTGCAGCAGAGAGTGTGCTGGAGCAGAGAGTGTGCTGGAGCAGTGAGTGTGCTGGAGCAGAGAGTGTGCTGGAGCAGAGGGTGTGTTGGAGCAGAGAGTGTGCTGGAGCAGTGGGTGTCCTGGAGCAGTGAGTGTGCTGGAGCAGAGAGTGTGCTGGAGCAGTGGGTGTGCTGGAGCAGTGGGTGTGCTGGAGCAGTGGGTGTGCTGGAGCAGAGAGTGTGCTGGAGCAGAGAGTGTGCTGGAGCAGAGAGTGTGCTGGAGCAGTGGGTGTGCTGGAGCAGTTAGTGTGCTGGAGCAGTTAGTGTACTGGAGCTGTGGGTGTGCTGGAGCAGTTAGTGTGCTGGAGCAGTTAGTGTGCTGGAGCAGAGAGTGTGCTGGAGCAGAGAGTGTGCTGGAGCAGTGGGTGTGCTGGAGCTGTGGGTGTGCTGGAGCAGAGAGTGTGCTGGAGCAGAGGGTGTGCTAGAGCAGAGAGTGTGCTGGAGCAGAGAGTGTGCTGGAGCAGAGGGTGTGCTAGAGCAGAGAGTGTGCTTGAGCAGAGTGTGTGCTGGAGCAGAGAGTGTGCTGGAGCAGAGAGTGTGCTGGAGCAGAGAGTGTACTGGAGTAGTGAGTGTGCTGGAGCAGTGGGTGTGCTGGAGCAGAGAGTGTGCTGGAGCAGTGAGTGTGCTGGAGCAGAGAGTGTGTTGGAGCAGTGGGTGTGCTGGAGCAGTGGGTGTGCTGGAGCAGAGAGTGTGCTGGAGCAGTGGGTGTGTTGGAGCAGTGGGTGTTTTGGAGCAGTGGGTGTGTTGGAGCAGTGGGTGTGTTGGAGTAGTGGGTGTGTTGGAGCAGTGGGTGTGTTGGAGCAGTGGGTGTGTTGGAGCAGTAGGTGTGTTGGAGTAGTGGGTGTGTTGGAGCAGTGGGTGTGTTGGAGCAGTGGGTGTGCTGGAGCAGAGAGTGTGCTGGAGCATAGAGTGTGCTGGAGCAGAGGGTGTGCTGGAGCAGAGAGTGTGCTTGAGCAGAGTGTGTGCTGGAGCAGAGAGTGTGCTGGAGCAGAGAGTGTGCTGGAGCAGAGGGTGTGCTGGAGCAGAGAGTGTGCTTGAGCAGAGGGTGTGCTGGAGCAGAGAGTGTGCTGGAGCAGAGAGTGTACTGGAGTAGTGAGTGTGCTGGAGGAGTGGGTGTGCTGGAGCAGAGAGTGTGCTGGAGCAGTGAGTGTGCTGGAGCAGAGAGTGTGTTGGAGCAGTGGATGTGCTGGAGCAGTGATGTGCTGGAGCAGAGAGTGTGCTGGAGCAGTGGGTGTGTTGGAGCAGTGGGTGTGTTGGAGCAGTGGGTGTGTTGGAGCAGTGGGTGTGTTGGAGCAGTGGGTGTGTTGGAGCAGTGGGTGTGTTGGAGCAGTGGGTGTGTTGGAGCAGTGGGTGTGTTGGAGCAGTGGGTGTGTTGGAGCAGTGGGTGTGTTGGAGCAGTGGGTGTGCTGGAGCAGAGAGTGTGCTGGAGCATAGAGTGTGCTGGAGCAGTGAGTGTGCTGGAGCAGAGAGTGTGCTGGAGCAGTGGGTGTGTTGGAACAGTAGGTGTGCTGGAGCAGAGAGTGTGTTGGAGCAGTGGGTGTGTTGGAGCAGTGGGTGTGTTGGAGCAGTGGGTGTGCTGGAGCAGAGAGTGTGCTGGAGCATAGAGTGTGCTGGAGCAGTGAGTGTGCTGGAGCAGAGAGTGTGCTGGAACATAGAGTGTGCTGGAGCAGTAGGTGTGCTGGAGCAGAGAGTGTGCTGGAGCAGAGAGTGTGCTGGAGCATTGAGTGTTGGAGCAGAGAGTGTGTTGGAGCAGTGGGTGTGCTGGAGCAGTGGGTGTGCTGGAGCAGAGTGTGTGCTGGAGCAGTGGGTGTGCTGGAGCAGAGAGTGCGATGGACCAGAGAGTGTGCTGGAGCAGTGAGTGTGCTGGAGCAGTGGGTGTGCTGGAGCAGTTAGTGTGCTGGAGCAGTTAGCGTGCTGGAGCAGTGAGTGTTTGAGCAGTGGGTGTGCTGGAGCAGTTCGTGTGCTGGAGCAGTGAGTGTGTTGGAGCAGAGAGTGTGTAGGAGCAATGGGAGTGTTGGAGCAGTGGGTGTGTTGGAGCAGTGGGTGTGTTAGAGCAGAGAGTGTGCTGAAGCAGAGAGTGTGCTGAAGCCTAGAGTGTACTGGAGCATAGAAGTGTGGTGGAGCAGAGAGTGTGCTGGAGCAGAGAGTGTGCTGGAGCAGAGGGTGTGCTGGAGCAGAGAGTGTGCTGGAGCAGAGAGTGTGCTGGAGCAGAGAGTGTGCTGGAGCAGAGGGTGTGTTGGAGCAGAGAGTGTGCTGGAGCAGTGGGTGTGTTGGTGCAATGGGAGTGTTGGAGCAGTGGCTGTGTTGGAGCAGTGGGTGTGCTGGAGCAGAGAGTGTGCTGGAGCAGAGAGTGTGCTGGAGCAGTGAGTGTTGGAGCAGTGGGTGTGTTGGAACAGTGAGTGTGCTGCAGCAGAGAGTGTGCTGGAGCAGAGAGTGTGCTGGAGCAGTGAGTGTGCTGGAGCAGAGAGTGTGCTGGAGCAGAGGGTGTGTTGGAGCAGAGAGTGTGCTGGAGCAGTGGGTGTCCTGGAGCAGTGAGTGTGCTGGAGCAGAGAGTGTGCTGGAGCAGTGGGTGTGCTGGAGCAGTGGGTGTGCTGGAGCAGTGGGTGTGCTGGAGCAGAGAGTGTGCTGGAGCAGAGAGTGTGCTGGAGCAGAGAGTGTGCTGGAGCAGTGGGTGTGCTGGAGCAGTTAGTGTGCTGGAGCAGTTAGTGTACTGGAGCTGTGGGTGTGCTGGAGCAGTTAGTGTGCTGGAGCAGTTAGTGTGCTGGAGCAGAGAGTGTGCTGGAGCAGAGAGTGTGCTGGAGCAGTGGGTGTGCTGGAGCTGTGGGTGTGCTGGAGCAGAGAGTGTGCTGGAGCAGAGGGTGTGCTAGAGCAGAGAGTGTGCTTGAGCAGAGTGTGTGCTGGAGCAGAGAGTGTGCTGGAGCAGAGAGTGTGCTGGAGCAGAGAGTGTACTGGAGTAGTGAGTGTGCTGGAGCAGTGGGTGTGCTGGAGCAGAGAGTGTGCTGGAGCAGTGAGTGTGCTGTAGCAGAGAGTGTGTTGGAGCAGTGGGTGTGCTGGAGCAGTGGGTGTGCTGGAGCAGAGAGTGTGCTGGAGCAGTGGGTGTGTTGGAGCAGTGGGTGTTTTGGAGCAGTGGGTGTGTTGGAGCAGTGGGTGTGTTGGAGTAGTGGGTGTGTTGGAGCAGTGGGTGTGTTGGAGCAGTGGGTGTGTTGGAGCAGTGGGTGTGTTGGAGTAGTGGGTGTGTTGGAGCAGTGGGTGTGTTGGAGCAGTGGGTGTGCTGGAGCAGAGAGTGTGCTGGAGCATAGAGTGTGCTGGAGCAGAGGGTGTGCTGGAGCAGAGAGTGTGCTTGAGTAGAGTGTGTGCTGGAGCAGAGAGTGTGCTGGAGCAGAGAGTGTGCTGGAGCAGAGGGTGTGCTGGAGCAGAGAGTGTGCTTGAGCAGAGGGTGTGCTGGAGCAGAGAGTGTGCTGGAGCAGAGAGTGTGTTGGAGCAGTGGATGTGCTGGAGCAGTGGATGTGCTGGAGCAGAGAGTGTGCTGGAGCAGTGGGTGTGTTGGAGCAGTGGGTGTGTTGGAGCAGTGGGTGTGTTGGAGCAGTGGGTGTGTTGGAGCAGTGGGTGTGTTGGAGCAGTGGGTGTGTTGGAGCAGTGGGTGTGTTGGAGCAGTGGGTGTGTTGGAGCAGTGGGTGTGTTGGAGCAGTGGGTGTGTTGGAGCAGTGGGTGTGTTGGAGCAGTGGGTGTGCTGGAGCAGAGAGTGTGCTGGAGCATAGAGTGTGCTGGAGCAGTGAGTGTGCTGGAGCAGAGAGTGTGCTGGAGCAGTGGGTGTGTTGGAGCAGTAGGTGTGCTGGAGCAGAGAGTGTGTTGAAGCAGTGGGTGTGTTGGAGCAGTGGGTGTGTTGGAGCAGTGGGTGTGCTGGAGCAGAGAGTGTGCTGGAGCATAGAGTGTGCTGGAGCAGTGAGTGTGCTGGAGCAGAGAGTGTGCTGGAGCAGTGGGTGTGTTGGAGCAGTAGGTGTGCTGGAGCAGAGAGTGTGCTGGAGCAGAGAGTGTGCTGGAGCATTGAGTGTTGGAGCAGAGAGTGTGTTGGAGCAGTGGGTGTGCTGGAGCAGTGGGTGTGCTGGAGCAGAGTGTGTGCTGGAGCAGTGGGTGTGCTGGAGCAGAGAGTGCGATGGACCAGAGAGTGTGCTGGAGCAGTGAGTGTGCTGGAGCAGTGGGTGTGCTGGAGCAGTTAGTGTGCTGGAGCAGTTAGCGTGCTGGAGCAGTGAGTGTTTGAGCAGTGGGTGTGCTGGAGCAGTTAGTGTGCTGGAGCAGTGAGTGTGTTGGAGCAGAGAGTGTGTAGGAGCAATGGGAGTGTTGGAGCAGTGGGTGTGTTGGAGCAGTGGGTGTGTTAGAGCAGAGAGTGTGCTGAAGCAGAGAGTGTGCTGAAGCCGAGAGTGTACTGGAGCATAGAAGTGTGGTGGAGCAGAGAGTGTGCTGGAGCAGAGAGTGTGCTGGAGCAGAGGGTGTGCTGGAGCAGAGAGTGTGCTGGAGCAGAAAGTGTGCTGGAGCAGAGAGTGTGCTGGAGCAGAGAGTGTGCTGAAGCAGAGAGTGTGCTGGAGCAGTGAGTGTGGTGGAGCAGAGAGTGTGGTGGAGCAGAGAGTGTGCTGGAGCAGAGAGTGTGCTGGAGCAGACAGTGTGCTGGAGCAGAGAGAGTGCTGGAGCAGAGGGTGTGCTGGAGCAGAGAGTGTGCTGGAGCAGAGAGTGTGCTGGAGCAGTGGGTGTGCTGGAGCAGTGAGTGTGCTGGAGCAGAGAGTGTGCTGGAGCAGTGGGTGTGCTGGAGCAGTGGGTGTGCTGGAGCAGTGGGTGTGCTGGAGCAGAGAGTGTGCTGGAGCAGTGGGTGTGCTGGAGCAGTGGGTGTGCTGGAGCAGTGGGTGTGCTGGAGCAGAGAGTGTGCTGGAGCAAAGAGTGTGCTGGAGCAGAAAGTGTGCTGGAGCAGTGGGTGTGCTGGAGCAGTTAGTGTGCTGGAGCAGTTAATGTACTGGAGCAGAGAGTGTGCTGGAGCAGAGTGTGCTGGAGCAGAGGGTGTGCTGGGGCAGAGAGTGTGCTGGAGCAGAGAGTGTGCTGGAGCAGAGAGTGTGTTGGAGCAGTGAGTGTGCTTGAGCAGAGAGTGTGCTGGAGCTGTGGGTTTGCTGGGCAGAGTGTGTGCTGGAGCAGAGAGTGTGCTGGAGCAGTGAGTGTGCTGGAGCAGTGAGTGTCCTGGAGCAGAGTGTGTGCTGGAGCAGAGAGTGTGCTGGAGCAGAGAGTGTGCTGGAGCAGAGAGTGTGCTGGATCAGTGAGTGTGCTGGAGCAGTGAGTGTGCTGGAGCAGAGTGTGTGCTGGAGCAGAGAGTGTGCTGGAGCAGAGAGTGTGCTGGAGCAGAGAGTGTGCTGGAGCAGAGGGTGTGCTGGAGCAGAGAGTGTGCTTGAGCAGAGAGTGTGCTGGAGCAGAGAGTGTGCTGGAGCAGAGAGTGTGCTGGAGCAGAGGGTGTGCTGGAGCAGAGAGTGTGCTTGAGCAGAGGGTGTGCTGGAGCAGAGAGTGTGCTGGAGCAGAGAGTGTACTGGAGTAGTGAGTGTGCTGGAGCAGTGGGTGTGCTGGAGCAGAGAGTGTGCTGGAGCAGTGAGTGTGCTGGAGCAGAGAGTGTGTTGGAGCAGTGGGTGTGCTGGAGCAGTGGGTGTGTTGGAGCAGAGAGTGTGCTGGAGCAGTGGGTGTGTTGGAGCAGTGGGTGTTTTGGAGCAATCGTGTTGGAGCAGTGGGTGTGTTGGAGCAGTGGGTGTGTTGGAGCAGTGGGTGTGTTGGAGCAGTGGGTGTGTTGGAGCAGTGGGTGTGTTGGAGCAGTGGGTGTGTTGGAGCAGTGGGTGTGTTGGAGCAGTGGGTGTGCTGGAGCAGAGAGTGTGCTGGAGCATAGAGTGTGCTGGAGCAGAGGGTGTGCTGGAGCAGAGAGTGTGCTTGAGCAGAGTGTGTGCTGGAGCAGAGAGTGTGCTGGAGCAGAGAGTGTGCTGGAGCAGAGGGTGTGCTAGAGCAGAGAGTGTGCTTGAGCAGAGGGTGTGCTGGAGCAGAGAGTGTGCAGGAGCAGAGAGTGTACTGGAGTAGTGAGTGTGCTGGAGCAGTGGGTGTGCTGGAGCAGTGAGTGTGCTGGAGCAGAGAGTGTGTTGGAGCAGTGAGTGTGCTGGAGCAGAGAGTGTGCTGGAGCATAGAGTGTGCTGGAGCATAGAGTGTGCTGGAGCAGTGAGTGTGCTGGAGCAGAGAGTGTGCTGGAGCATAGAGTGTGCTGGAGCAGTGAGTGTGCTGGAGCAGAGAGTGTGCTGGAGCAGTGGGTGTGTTGGAGCAGTAGGTGTGTTGGAGCAGTGGGTGTGCTGGAGCAGAGAGTGTGCTGGAGCAGTGGGTGTGTTGGAGCAGTAGGTGCGCTGGAGCAGAGAGTGTGCTGGAGCAGAGAGTGTGCTGGAGCATTGAGTGTTGGAGCAGTGGGAGTGTTGGAGCAGTGAGTGTGCTGGGGCAGAAAGTGTGCTGGAGCAGTGAGTGTGCTGGGGCAGAAAGTGTGCTGGAGCAGTGAGTGTGCTGGAGCAGTGGGTGTGTTGGAGCAGTGGGTGTGCTGGAGCAGTTAGTGTGCTGGAGCAGTTAGTGTGCTGGAGCAGTGAGTGTTGGAGCAGTGGGTGTGCTGGAGCAGAGAGTGCGCTGGACCAGAGAGTGTGCTGGAGCAGTGAGTGTGCTGGAGCAGTGGGTGTGTTGGAGCAGTGGGTGTGCTGGAGCAGTTAGTGTGCTGGAGCAGTTAGTGTGCTGGAGCAGTGAGTGTTGGAGCAGTGGGTGTGCTGGAGCAGTTAGTGTGCTGGAGCAGTGAGTGTGTTGGAGCAGAGAGTGTGTAGGAGCAATGGGAGTGTTGGAGCAGTGGGTGTGCTGGAGCAGTAGGTGTGTTGGAGCAGTGGGTGTGTTGGAGCAGAGAGTGTGTAGGAGCAATGGGAGTGTTGGAGCAGTGGGTGTGCTGGAGCAGTGGGTGTGTTGGAGCAGTGGGTGTGTTGGAGCAGTTGGTGTGTTGGAGCAGTGGGTGTGTTGGAGCAGAGAGTGTGCTGAAGCAGAGAGTGTGCTGAAGCAGAGAGTGTGCTGGAGCAGTGAGTGTGCTGAAGCAGTGAGTGTGCTGGAGCATAGAAGTGTGGTGGATCAGAGAGTGTGCTGGAGCAGAGAGTGTGCTGGAGCAGAGGGTGTGCTGGAGCAGAGAGTGTGCTGGAGCAGAGAGTGTCCTCGAGCAGAGAGTTTGCTGGAGCAGAGAGTGTGCTGGAGCAGAGAGTGTGCTGAAGCAGAGAGTGTGCTGGAGCAGTGAGTGTGGTGGAGCAGTGAGTGTGGTGGAGCAGAGAGTGTGCTGGAGCAGAGAGTGTGCTGGAGCAGAGAGTGTGCTGGGGCAGTGGGTGTGCTGGAGCAGAGAGTGTGATGGAGCAGTGGGTGTACTGGAGCAGTGGGTGTGCTAGTGCAGTGGGTGTGTTGGAGCAGTGTGTGTGCTGGAGGATAGAGTGTGCTGGAGCAGTGGGTGTGCTGGAGAAGAGAGTGTGCTGGAGCAGTGGGTGTGTTGGAGCAGTGTGTGTGCTGGAGCAGAGAGTGTGCTGGAGCAGTGGGTGTGTTGGAGCAGTGGGTGTGCTGGAGCAGTGAGTGTGCTGGAGCAGTGGGTGTGCTGTAGCAGAGAGTGTGCTGGAGCAGTGGGTGAGCTGGAACAGTGAGTGTGCTGGAGCAGTGGGTGTGCTGGGGCAGAAAGTGTGCTGGAGCAGTGAGTGTGCTGGAGCAGTGAGTGTGCTGGAATCTGTTGGTGTACGAGGGCAATTTAGTGACAAAATATTGTTCATTTTGTGGTAACGTCTTGCTAGTTCTTGTGTAACAGGTAGGCGGCGGGTGTCGGTGGGGAGGGGGGTGCGGGGGTCACTGTGTTGTGTTATGGGTGGGGGGTTGCCAGGGGTCACTGTTGTGTTATCGGTGGAGGGTTGCCAGGGGTCACTGTTGTGTTATGGGTGGGGGTTGCCTGGGGTCACTGTTGTGTTATGGGTGGTAAGTTGCCAGGGGTCACTGTTGTGTTATGGGTGGTGGGTTGCCAGGGGTCACTGTTGTGTTATTGGGGGGGGGTTTGCCAAGGGGTCACTGTTGTCTTATGGGTGGAGGGTTCCCAGGGGTCACTGTTGTGTTATGTGTGGGGGGTTGAAAGGGGTCACTGTTGTGTTATAGGGGGTGGTTGCCAGGGGCCACTGTTGTGTTATGGGTGGGGGATTCCCAGGGGTCACTGTTGTGTTATGGGTCGGGGGTTGCCAGGGGTCACTGTTGTGTTATGGGTCGGGGGTTGCCAGGGGTCACTGTTGTGTTATGGGTGGAAGGTTGCCAGAGGTCACTTGTGTTATGGGTGAAAGGTTGCCAGGGGTCACTGTTGTGTTATGGGTCGGGGGTTGCCAGGGGTCACTGTTGTGTTATGGGTGGAAGGTTGCCAGGGGTCACTTGTGTTATGGTTGAAAGGTTGCCAGGGGTCACTGTTGTGTTATGGGTGGAGGGTTGCCAGAGGTCACTGTTGTGTTATAGGTGGAGGGTTGAAAGGGGTCACTGTTGTGTTTGGGTGGGGGGTCCGGGGGTCACTGTGTTGTGTTATGGGAGGAGGGTTGCCAGGGGTCACTGTTGTGTTATAGGGGGTGTTGCCAGGGGTCACTGTTGTGTTTTGGGTGGGGGTTCCCAGGGGTCACTGTTGTGGTATAGGTGGGGGATTGCCTGGGGTCACTGTTGTGTTATGGGAGGAGAGTTGCCAGGGGTCACTGTTGTGTTATGAGTGGGGGTTGCCAGGGGTCACTGTTGTGGTATAGGCGGGGGGTTGCCTGGGGCCACTCTTGTGTTATGGGTAGGGGGCTTGGCAGGGGTCACTGTTGTGTTATGGGGGTGGTTTCCAGGGGTCACTGTTGTGTTTGGGGGGGGTTGCCCGGGGTCACTGTTGTGTTATGGGTGGAGGGTTGCCACGGGTCACTGTGTTGTGTTATGGGAGGAGGGTTGCCAGGGGTCCCTGTTGTGTTATGGGTGGAGGGTTGCCAGGGGTTACTGTTGTGTTATGGGTGGCGGGTTGCCAGGTTTACTGTTGTGTTATGGGTGGGGGTTGCCAGGGGTCACTGTTGTGTTATGGGAGGAGGGTTGCCAGGGGTCACTGTGTTGTGTTATGGGAGGAGGGTTGCCAGGGGTCCCTGTTGTGTTATGGGTTGTGGGTTGCCAGGGGTCACTGTTGTGTTATGGGCGGGTTGCCAGGGGTCACTGTTGTGTTATGGGTGGGGGGTTGCCAGGGGTCACTGTTGTGTTATGGGGGGGTTGCCAGGGGTCACTGTTGTGTTATGGGTGGGGGGTTGCCAATGGTCACTGTTGTGTTATGGGTGGGGGTTTGCCAGGGGTCACTGTTGTGTTATGGGTGGAGGGTTGCCGGGGGTCACTGTTGTGTTATGGTGGGTGGTGGCCAGGGGTCACTGTTGTGTTATGAGGGGGTTGCCAGGGGTCACTGTTGTTTAATGGGTGGAGAGTTGCCAGGGGTCACTGTTGTGTTATGAGGGGGTTGCCAGGGGTCACTGTTGTTTAATGGGTGGAGGGTTGCCAGGGGTCACTGTTGTGTTATGGGTCGGGGGTTGCTAGGGGTCACTGTTGTGTTATGGGTGGAAGGTTGCCAGGGGTCACTGTTGTGTTATGGGTGGAGGGTTGCCAGGGGTCACTGTGTTGTGTTATGGGAGGAGGGTTGCCACGGGTCACTGTTGTGTTATTTGGAGTATTGCCAGGGGTCACTGTTGTGTTTTGGGTGGGGGTTGCCAGGGGTCACTGTTGTGGTATAGGTGGGGGGTTGCCTGGGGTCACTGTTGTGTTATGGGAGGACAATTGCCAGGGGTCACTGTTGCGTTATGAGTGGGGGTTGCCAGGGGTCACTGTTGTGGAATAGGTGGGGGTTGCCTGGGGTCACTGTTGTGTTAAGGGTGGGGGGGTTGCCAGGGGTCACTGTTGTGTTATAGGGGGTGGTTTCCAGGGGTGATTGTTGTGTTATGGGGGGGGGGTTGGCAGGGGTCACTGTTGTGGTAATGGTGGAGGGTTGCCAGGGGTCACTGTGTTGTGTTATGGGAGGAGGGTTGCCAGGGGTCCCTGTTGTGTTATGGGTGAAGGGTTGCCAGGGGTCACTGTTGTGTTATGTGTGGGGGTTGCCAGGGGTCACTGTTGTGTTATGGGTGGGGGTTGCCCGGGGTCACTGTTGTGTTATAGGTGGAGGGTTACCAGGGGTCACTGTGGTGTTATGGGTGGGGGTTGCCAGGGGTCACTGTTGTGTTATGGGTAGGGGTCGCCAGGGGTCACTGTTGTGGTATAGATGGGGTGTTGCCAGGGGTCACTGTTGTGTTATGGGTGGGGGGTTGCCAGGGGTCACTGTTGTGTTATGGGTGGGGGGTTGCCAGGGGTCACTGTTGTGTTATGAATGGGGGGTTGCCAGGGGTCACTGTTGTGTTATGGGTGGAGGGTTGCCACCGGTCACTGTTGTGTTGTAGGGGGTGGTAGCCAGGGGTCACTGTTGTGTTATGGGGGGGTATGGCAGGGGTCACTGTTGTGTTAATGGTGGAGGGTTGCCAGGGGTCACTGTGTAGTGTTATGGGAGGAGGGTTGCCAGGGGTCCCTGTTGTGTTATGGGTGGAGGGTTGCCAGGGGTCACTGTTGTGTTATGTGTGGGGGTTGCCAGGGGTCACTGTTGTGTTATGGGTGGGGGTTGCCAGGGGTCACTGTTGTGGTATAGGTGGGCTTTGCCAGGGGTCACTGTTGTGTTATAGGTGGAGGGTTACCAGGGGTCACTGTTGTGTTATGGGTGGGGGTCGCCAGGGGTCACTGTTGTGGTATAGTTGGGGTGTTGCCAGGGGTCACTGTTGTGTTATGGGTGGGGGGTTGCCAGGGGTCACTGTTGTGTTATGGGTGGGGGGTTGCCAGGGATCACTGTTGTGTTATGGATGGGGGGTTGCCAGGGGTCACTGTTGTGTTATGGGTGGAGGGTAGCCAGGGGTCACTGTTGTGTTATGGGTAGGGGGTTGCCAGGGGTCACTATGTTGTGTTATGGGTGGAGGGTTGCCAGGGGTCACTGTGTTGTGTTATGGGTGGAGGGTTGCCAGGGTTCACTGTGTTGTGTTATTGGTGGGGGGTTGCCAGGGGTTACTGTTGTGTTATGGGGGGTGGTTGCCAGGGGTCACTGTTGTGTTATGGTCGCAGATTGCCAGGGGTCACTGTTGTGTTATGGGTGGGGGTTGCCAGGGGTCCCTGTTGTGGAATAGGTGGGGGTTGCCTGGGGTCACTGTTGTGTTAAGGGTGGGGGGGTTGCCAGGGGTCACTGTTGTGTTATAGGGGGTGGTTTCCAGGGGTGATTGTTGTGTTATGGGTGGAGGGTTGCCAGGGTTCACTGTGTTGTGTTATTGGTGGGGGGTTGCCAGGGGTTACTGTTGTGTTATGGGGGGTGGTTGCCAGGGGTCACTGTTGTGTTATGGTCGCAGATTGCCAGGGGTCACTGTTGTGTTATGGGTGGGGGTTGCCAGGGGTCACTGTTGTGGAATAGGTGGGGGTTGCCTGGGGTCACTGTTGTGTTAAGGGTGGGGGGGTTGCCAGGGGTCACTGTTGTGTTATAGGGGGTGGTTTCCAGGGGGGATTGTTGTGTTATGGGGGGGGGGTTGGCAGGGGTCACTGTTGTGGTAATGGTGGAGGGTTGCCAGGGGTCACTGTGTTGTGTTATGGGAGGAGGGTTGCCAGGGGTCCCTGTTGTGTTATGGGTGAAGGGTTGCCAGGGGTCACTGTTGTGTTATGTGTGGGGGTTGCCAGGGGTCACTGTTGTGTTATGGGTGGGGGTTGCCCGGGGTCACTGTTGTGTTATAGGTGGAGGGTTACCAGGGGTCACTGTGGTGTTATGGGTGGGGGTTGCCAGGGGTCACTGTTGTGTTATGGGTAGGGGTCGCCAGGGGTCACTGTTGTGGTATAGATGGGGTGTTGCCAGGGGTCACTGTTGTGTTATGGGTGGGGGGTTGCCAGGGGTCACTGTTGTGTTATGGGTGGGGGGTTGCCAGGGGTCACTGTTGTGTTATGAATGGGGGGTTGCCAGGGGTCACTGTTGTGTTATGGGTGGAGGGTTGCCACCGGTCACTGTTGTGTTATAGGGGGTGGTAGCCAGGGGTCACTGTTGTGTTATGGGGGGGTATGGCAGGGGTCACTGTTGTGTTAATGGTGGAGGGTTGCCAGGGGTCACTGTGTAGTGTTATGGGAGGAGGGTTGCCAGGGGTCCCTGTTGTGTTATGGGTGGAGGGTTGCCAGGGGTCACTGTTGTGTTATGTGTGGGGGTTGCCAGGGGTCACTGTTGTGTTATGGGTGGGGGTTGCCAGGGGTCACTGTTGTGGTATAGGTGGGCTTTGCCAGGGGTCACTGTTGTGTTATAGGTGGAGGGTTACCAGGGGTCACTGTTGTGTTATGGGTGGGGGTCGCCAGGGGTCACTGTTGTGGTATAGTTGGGGTGTTGCCAGGGGTCACTGTTGTGTTATGGGTGGGGGGTTGCCAGGGGTCACTGTTGTGTTATGGGTGGGGGGTTGCCAGGGATCACTGTTGTGTTATGGATGGGGGGTTGCCAGGGGTCACTGTTGTGTTATGGGTGGAGGGTTGCCAGGGGTCACTGTTGTGTTATGGGTAGGGGGTTGCCAGGGGTCACTATGTTGTGTTATGGGTGGAGGGTTGCCAGGGGTCACTGTGTTGTGTTATGGGTGGAGGGTTGCCAGGGTTCACTGTGTTGTGTTATTGGTGGGGGGTTGCCAGGGGTTACTGTTGTGTTATGGGGGGTGGTTGCCAGGGGTCACTGTTGTGTTATGGTCGCAGATTGCCAGGGGTCACTGTTGTGTTATGGGTGGGGGTTGCCAGGGGTCCCTGTTGTGTTATGGGAGGAGGGTCGCCATGGGTCCCTGTTGTGTTATGGGTGGAAGGTGTCCAGGGGTCACTGTTGTGGTGTGGGGGGGGGGGGGTTGCCAGGGGTCACTGTTGTGTTATGGGGGGGTTTACCAAGGGTCACTGTTATGTTATGGGTGGAGGGTTGCCAGGGGTCCCTGTTGTGTTATGGGTGGTGGGTTGCCAGGGGTCACTGTTGTGTTATGGGGGATTGCCAGGGGTCACTGTTGTGTTATGGAGGGGTTTGCCAATGGTCACTGTTGTGTTATGGGTGGGGGTTTGCCAGGGGTCACTGTTGTGTTATGGGTTGAGGGTTGCCAGGGGTCACTATTGTGTTATGGGGGGTGGTTGCCAGGGGTCACTGTTGTGTTATGAGGGGGGTTGCCAGGGGTCACTGTTGTGTTATGGGTGGAGGGTTGCCAGGGGTCACTGTTGTGTTATGGGTCGGGGGTTGCCAGGGGTCACTGTTGTGTTATGGGTGGAAGGTTGCCAGGGGTCACTGTTGTGTTATGGGTGAGGGTTGCCAGGGGTCACTGTTGTGTTATGGGTGGAGGGTTGCCAGGGGTCACTGTTGTGTTATGGGTGGAGGGTTGCCAGAGGTCACTGTTGTGTTATGGGTGGAGGGTTGCCAGGGGTCACTGTTTTGTTATGGGTGGGGGGTTGCCAGGGGTCACTGTGTTGTGTTAAGGGAGGAGGGTTGCCATGGGTCACTGTTGTGTTATGGGGGGTGTTGCCAAGGGTCACTGTTGTGTTTTGGGTGGGGGTTGCCGGGGGTCACTGTTGTGGTATAGGTGGGGGTTGCCTGGGGTCACTGTTGTGTTATGGGGGGAGAGTTGCCATGGGTCACTGTTGCGTTATGAGTGGGGGTGGCCAGGGGTCACTGTTGTGGTATAGGTGGGGGGTTGCCTGGGGTCACTGTTGTGTTATAGGTGGGGGGGTTGCCAGGGGTCACTGTTGTGTTATGGGGTGTGGGAACCGACCTGTGAGATTTATATTTATTTAATTTATATGAATTTATATTTACGTTAATTTATATACTTCGATAGCAATTTGTATAATGATAAGTGGACTGTATTTCTGCAATAATCTCAATCTCACAAATCGATCCTCTACACATTAGGGGGGTTTATTAAATTTATATATGCAGCCAATCAAACTACAGTAATAGACTACATACATTGAAGAGGTTCCTTATCTTATAGTACAGCAGGTTAGTCCACCAGGTATAACTAGGGTGTAGACACCAAATTATCCTCTTTGAGGTAGCTTCCATCACCCAGTAACTGATGCACAAAGCCTTGCTTCCTCGTCTTGACCTGTTAAAAGGGCGCTAGCTGTAAAGCCAGATACCTATATATGACAAGCTATATCAGAGAAAATACTGTACATGGAACATTGAAGACCTGGCTTAATTACCTTTAGTATGAGGCGATTTCGTGATCTAAGCGGCTCACCCTACCCAATGACATTAATGGCCACTAATGATAGATATACGGGTTTCAGAAAGACACTTAACTTGAATTTGTTGACAGCGTGTGATAATGGTACACCTTTGGTTTCCATAACACTTCGTCCAAGTAAAATTAACAGGAGCCGAATTTGCTCCCTGCGCCTCTGGTCTCAATAATGTCTAACACTCCATACTATTGACGCTACTGGCCGACATTGTCCAGATATGATAGGAGCCGAATTTGCTCCACACGTCTCAGAGGTGACACAACAATGGCTGCCCCTCCATCCTCACTGACGCTACTGGCCGACATTGTCCAGATATGATAGGAGCCGAATTTGCTCCATGCGTCCCGGAGGTGACAACAACAATGGCTGCCCCTCCATCCTCACTGACGCTACTGGCCGACATTGTCCAGATATGATAGGAGCCGAATTTGCTCCATGCGTCCCGGAGGTGACAACAACAATGGCTGCCCTCCTTCCCCACTCACGCCTGGCTTACATTGTCCAAATGTCAGAAAGTGATAGAAGGATCACATTTACTCTACTTTAATATTGATAATTAAGTTAATTTATATGAGATGTTTTTATGATGGTAAAGTCCAAAGACTAATGTATTTAAGAATAATTCCCACCATAATAGGTGGTGAATTATAATAGTGTGTGGTGATGATATCCCGTTTTCTTTAGACGGTAATTCCACTACAAGTTACGTTTTCTATGGTTAACTTGTTTATACAACACAGCTCTTATCTGTCTGTATGATATATTAAATGGTGTCGGATTTTCCGACATAATTCCCCAGGGGCTGCTCACGGGTCGAAGTCCTATTTAGAACAGACGAACACCGATACTCCTCCTTCGAATTATTAGATTAATTTGATGCTAGTAGTTAGTAATCACACATTTGTGTGTCTGTTCGTACAGGACGGATGTCCCGTACTTGAGTTGCAGGGGTTAGAAGTCTAATGCGATTTCATTTCCCTGTCAACTCTTGAAAGGCTAATATTCAAACCTTATTACATATTATTTAACCCAGAAGACTGAATGTGATCAAGTGCTACAGTCAAGTATGATTCAGGGACTGCAGTGAGATCAGTGACATTAGATATAACTTGAAGTTTCTTCAGGTAACTGGTCACTGATATATAAACACTGAGGCCCATGGAATACATCTTGATTAAATAATAAATGTATCAAATCAGTCATCAGATTTATTAGGGTTTAATTTAGTTAATTGATTCAGAAGATTGAATAGCTCATCATTAAAGTAAAGTATGGTTCTGAGACTGCAGTGGGTTCAGTGACATTGGTCGCAGTGACTTGTAGCTGTTCAGGCTACTGTTCACTGATTTGCCACTGAGGCCTCATGAACTCGTCTTCAGCTTCAAATGATGATACTAACATCAACCTCTGTTAGTATAGTCAGCTGTAATCTCCTTAGTATAATGCTACTGGAGAAATATAATCAGCTGACAAATTTAGATTTCTACTGGTAATGTTTATCTGCAGGCATAGGTCTCCTCAGGCTTGATACTGGGCCTGAGAGTAATTTACCTCCTGCAGACTTTAACATGGTTATACCCTGATATTTAGTAGGGCTACCAATGAATTGATGGTAGTAGTCTGTCCCCACAAGGACAGCCATTTGGCATTTGATTTGCTCAAATTTACCTGCAGCTGCATGATAATAGCTTTCCAGGTCAGCATAATCAACTGGAGATTGTTGTAACAAATCTTCACATTTCTTGATCTGTCTTGTTAAGTGGCCTTTAAGACCTGCAAGGGTTCTTTTCATTCTCCCTGCATTATCCATACTGGCTAGTTGGTAAAGCCTTGTGGGACTTGTACTTGGGCTGCTCATAATACTGAACAAGCACTGATGGTAGCCTAGGGTCAAATTCTGCACTCACTAGGCAATAATCCTACCTCTACTAGAGGTTAGCACTTAAAATTAATACACATTATATATATACAATCATACACACTAATGATTTGAGTGATAAACCAGTGTCATGGAAGTACCTTTAGGTTAGCTCTTCTATATCACCCTAGGATGGTAGAGACACTAATTAATCACTCAAAGGTGTAATGATCATAAGTAAATTATTATATATACACAACTCAACTCGAGTTGATAAAAATTACACCCAAAATAGGGTCTGGACCATTCATTAATGGTGTTAGGTTGATCAATATAGTACAACTGACTATGGTAATAATGGGACTAGGATGAGCAATAATAGTTCAACTAGTCAATGGTTAATATCCTACCCTGTTGTGGGTTGGCAATTAGTAAATATTATACTGTGAACACTAGTGCAGTATATATTAAATGATTCTCTATTTTGGAGAAATAATATACACAATTATTGATAATAGCCTCTTAATTGCCTCTATGAAACTTCTAATATTATCTAGAAGTATTAAATATTATTAGTGACCTCGCGAAATAAACTCCACAAAATTCGTAGATAATCTCTCGCGAAATGTAACACCACGAAATCCGTGAACAATCTCGCGACACAGTCACTAATTTGGCTGGCTTCTATATTAGCGCTTTCATTTCACAGAATAACACGCCACCAAATCTCTGTGGGTGTGCATGAAACCGCTGACGAAGCTGATCTGAACTGAGCGGGGCTCGTGAACTCGCATGAGTCAACGCCGCCGGTTATGACTGGCTTTGTTTAAATCACACTGCACTAGTTTATTTAATGAATCCACTGGTTAACTGGTTCATCCGGTACTAAGATGACCAAATGTGGGTTCAAAGGACCGAATAATCCGTCATCCGGTTCGAAGGACCAAATAATGTGGGAACCGACCTGTGAGATTTATATTTATTTAATTTATATGAATTTATATTTACGTTAATTTATATACTTCGATAGCAATTTGTATAATGATAAGTGGACTGTATTTCTGCAATAATCTCAATCTCACAAATCGATCCTCTACACATTAGGGGGGTTTATTAAATTTATATATGCAGCCAATCAAACTACAGTAATAGACTACATACATTGAAGAGGTTCCTTATCTTATAGTACAGCAGGTTAGTCCACCAGGTATAACTAGGGTGTAGACACCAAATTATCCTCTTTGAGGTAGCTTCCATCACCCAGTAACTGATGCACAAAGCCTTGCTTCCTCGTCTTGACCTGTTAAAAGGGCGCTAGCTGTAAAGCCAGATACCTATATATGACAAGCTATATCAGAGAAAATACTGTACATGGAACATTGAAGACCTGGCTTAATTACCTTTAGTATGAGGCGATTTCGTGATCTAACCGCTTCACCCTACTCAATGACATTAATGGCCACTAATGATAGATATACGGGTTTCGGAAAGACACTTAACACTTTCGCGCTTTCGATTAGAGATAACTCGTCACTGGTTTTTCTTACGATTCCGCATAACTGCCTACTTTTCTCGTCAATTGAAAAAATATTTCTATAAATTCCATTTTTTAACCGAAATGGATGGGGATACTTTTGTTTTGTAGAGAATTTATTTGCGAATTTTTTTGTTACCAGAATGAATATTATATCACATAAACTTCTATGAGTAAAAAAAAAAATACACAAAGTATGTTTGGGGGTGTGGCGAGCGTGTGGCAGTGGGTTCCCTTTAGCCGTTGATATATCCAACACGTGGGAAATATTTGTATGTGTTATGTATATGTCTGTGTAGGGAATTTTACTGCGATCACTGTCATACAAAGTATAAAATGTTTCAACAAGTATAAACATGACAAACATCAAACGAACGAAAACAATGCGTTCGTTTCTGCCGCGAACGCATACTGAGCGACGTGGTTCTATATTTGGCGCTTCTCTTACACATGCTTTGTACAAATGTTATACAGTTCATCTTATAGAAAATTTTATTGCGAACAAAGAAATACGTACATAGAAAAGTAGGGTCAGGAAACGTATAAATTTTCCAAGCATGATTTCCCCCCTGTGTTTTCGCCAGTGCGCTCGCGGCTAACTACTCTCCACTTCACACACTCTTGCGGGTGGGCAATTACCTATATTAAACATTCATATGCATATGTCCGTGTAGAGAATTTTATTGCGATTCCAATGATACCAAAATTAGCGATGTAGGACAACTGTAGGCTTCGCAACCATTAAGAGAGTGGAAACATTTTGTTGCTGTTTGGCGCTCTCGGCGAGTGATCTGCATAGTTTTTTATTTGGTGATGATACTCCTTATGCTTGGGCGGCATTTTATAGCTATGCTCTTATAGACAATTTTATTGCGAACACAGTGACACCAAATTTAAATACGTGCACCTTCAATTATTGTCAGGACAGTCAAAAGAATGTACACTTTTTCGGTCTTACCGCGTAGGCGCGCGAAGTGCCGAAAGCATATGGGGTATTGTTTTTTTTTGAGCGCCGAGAGCGCGAAAGTGTTAACTTAAATTTGTTGACAGCGTGTGATAATGGTACACCTTTGGTTTCCATAACACTTCGTCCAAGTAAAATTAACAGGAGCCGAATTTGCTCCCTGCGCCTTTGGTCTCAATAATGTCTAACACTCCATACTATTGACGCTACTGGCCGACATTGTCCAGATATGATAGGAGCCGAATTTGCTCCACACGTCTCGGAGGTGACACAACAATGGCTGCCCCTCCATCCTCACTGACGCTACTGGCCGACATTGTCCAGATATGATAGGAGCCGAATTTGCTCCATGCGTCCCGGAGGTGACAACAACAATCGCTGCCCTCCTTCCCCACTCACGCCTGGCTTACATTGTCCAAATGTCAGAAAGTGATAGTAGGGTCACATTTACTCTACTTTAATATTGATAATTAAGTTAATTTATATGAGATGTTTTTATGATGGTAAAGTCCAAAGACTAATGTATTTAAGAATAATTCCCACCATAATAGGTGGTGAATTATAATAGTGTGTGGTGATGATATCCCGTTTTCTTTAGACGGTAATTCCACTACAAGTTACGTTTTCTATGGTTAACTTGTTTATACAACACAGCTAATATCTGTCTGTATGATATATTAAATGGTGTCGGATTTTCCGACATGGGGGATGGTTTCCAGGGGTCACTGTTGTGTTATGGGGGGGTTGGCAGGGGTCACTGTTGTGTTATGGGTGGAGGGTTGCCAGGGGTCACTGTGTTGTGTTATGGGAGGAAGGTTGCCAGGGGTCCCTGTTGTGTTATGAGTGGAGGGTTGCCAGGGGTCACTGTTGTGTTATGGGTGGAGGGTTGCCAGGGGTCACTGTTGTGTTATGGATGGGGGGTTGCCAGGGGTCACTGTTGTGTTATGGGGGGGTTTACCAAAGGTCACTGTTGTGTTATGGATGGGGGGTTGCCAGGGGTCACTGTTGTGTTATGGGGGTTTACCAAAGGTCACTTGTGTTATGGATGGGGGGTTGCCAGGGGTCACTGTTGTGTTATGGGTGGAGGGTTGCCAGGGGTTACTCTTGTGTTATGGGTGGGGGGTTGCCAAGGGTCTCTGTTGTGTTTTGGGTGGGGGGTTGCCAGGGGTCACTGTTGTGTTATGGGTGGGGGGTTGCCAGGGGTCACTGTTGTGTTATGGGTGGGGGGTTGCCAGGGGTCACTGTTGTGTTATGGGTGGGGGGTTGCCAGGGGTCACTGTTGTGTTATTTGTGGGGGTTGCCTGGGGTCACTGTTGTGTTATGAGTGGGGGTTGCCAGGGGTCTCTGTTGTGTTATGGGTGGTGGTTGCCAGGGGTCACTGTTATGTTATGGGTGGTGGTTGCCAGGGGTCACCGTTGTGTTATGGGTGGGGGTTGCCAGGAGTCACTGTTGTGTTATGGGTGGGTGGTTGCCAGCGGTCACCGTTGTGTTATGGGTGGGGGGTTGCCAGAGGTCACTGTTGTGTTATGGGTGGAGGGTTGCCAGCGGTCACCGTTGTGTTATGGGTGGGGGGTTGCCAGGGGTCACTGTTGTGTTATGGGTGGAGGGTTGCCAGCGGTCACCGTTGTGTTATGGGTGGGGGGTTGCCAGGAGTCACTGTTGTGTTATGGGTGGGTGGTTGCCAGCGGTCACCGTTGTGTTATGGGTGGGGGGTTGCCAGGGGTCACTGTTGTGTTATGGGTGGGTGGTTGCCAGCGGTCACCGTTGTGTTATGGGTGGGGGGTTGCCAGGGGTCACTGTTGTGTTATGGGTTGGGGTTGCCAGGAGTCACTGTTGTGTTATGGGTTGGGGTGGCCAGGGGTCACTGTTGTGTTATGGGTGGGGGTAGCCAGGGGTCACTGGTGTGTTATGGGTGGATGGTTGCCAGGGGTCACTGTTGTGTTATGGGTTGGGGTTGCCAGGGGTCACTGTTGTGTTATGGGTGGGGGGTTGCCAGGGGTCACTGTTGTGTTATGGGTGGGGGGTTGCCAGGGGTCACTGTTGTGTTATGGGTGGAGGGTTGCCAGCGGTCACCGTTGTGTTATGGGTGGGGGGTTGCCAGGGGTCACTGTTGTGTTATGGGTGGAGGGTTGCCAGCGGTCACCGTTGTGTTATGGGTGGGGGGTTGCCAGGAGTCACTGTTGTGTTATGGGTGGGTGGTTGCCAGCGGTCACCGTTGTGTTATGGGTGGGGGGTTGCCAGGGGTCACTGTTGTGTTATGGGTGGGTGGTTGCCAGCGGTCACCGTTGTGTTATGGGTGGGGGGTTGCCAGGGGTCACTGTTGTGTTATGGGTTGGGGTTGCCAGGAGTCACTCTTGTGTTATGGGTGGGGGGTGGCCAGGGGTCACTGTTGTGTTATGGGTGGGGGTTGCCAGGGGTCACTGTTGTGTTATGGGGGGAGGGTTGCCAGGGGTCACTGTTGTGTTATAGGTGGAGGGTTGCCATGCGGTCACCGTTGTGTTATGGGTGGGGGTTGCCAGGGGTCACTGTTGTGTTATGGGGGGAGGGTTGCCAGGGGTCACCGTTGTGTTATGGGTGGGGGTTGCCAGGAGTCACTGTTGTGTTATGTGAGGGGGGGGGAGGGTTGCCAAGGTTCACCAGTGACTCCCGAGCTATATAAGTGGCAGCAGGAGCTACCTTCCTCAGTCCATGCTGGACTCTCGCCGAGGTCACAGCTCCACCGTCTCCCTCCCTGGTTCGTTGTACTCCTCAAGCGTGCTATCTCTATCACATTTATCATAGCTCCTGGTGCTATTACTTCCCTTTAGTATTTATATTGTGAGTCGATGACATTATTCATGGTAATCAGTATAAATATTTGGTACAATATCAATATTTGTTCAAGAATTCAATTCTGAAAATATTGCAAGCGGTTATTATGTGGAGTTGGCCCGATATTAAATTGTTCAGTTTGCAGAGTAATGTAGAGATGAAACCCTTGCAGAAGTGCGGGGGCCGAGCGGTTACCTTGCCGAGTGTGGAGTGGAGGTCTTGAGAGCCAGGAGCGGAAGTTGCGTGGCAATATTTCAACAAGATCAACCAAGAGAGGTGTGTTGCTTGGGCCTAGTGAAGGCTGGCGGTGGGGTGGGTGGTGAGGGCGGCTCACAGCCTCCTTGTACTCTCCTTCTTGCTGGGTGGGTGTTTGGGGGTGAGGGGAGGAGGGAGGGGTATCGCTGAACCCTGAACATCGACACAACAGAGTGACGACAGATATTGGTAGAAATATCTGGGCCTAACAGTTTTTTATAGCGAAATTTTGTGGAATAAATTATTCAGAACAAAGAACAGTTTAACATGATTTTATTGAATGCTTTATTAATGCTTCGTTAAACTGCATATGATGAAACCGGTCATCATACGTTAGTAGTTAGGTTTGTGGTGTTGGTTCTTAATACCAGCTAGTAACAGAGGGTTAAGTTCCACAGTGGTGTAGGTTCTTAATACCAGCTAGTAACACAGGGTTAAGTTCCACAGTGGTGTTGGTTCTTAATACCAGCTAGTAACACAGGGTTAAGTTCCACAGTGGTGTAGGTTCTTAATACCAGCTAGTAACACAGGGTTAAGTTCCACAGTGGTGTTGGTTCTTAATACCAGCTAGTAACACAGGGTTAAGTTCCACAGTGGTGTTGGTTCTTAATACCAGCTAGTAACACAGGGTTAAGTTCCACAGTGGTGTAGGTTCTTAATACCAGCTAGTAACACAGGGTTAAGTTCCACAGTGGTGTAGGTTCTTAATACCAGCTAGTAACACAGGGTTAAGTTCCACAGTGGTGTAGGTTCTTAATACCAGCTAGTAACACAGGGTTAAGTTCCACAGTGGTGTAGGTTCTTAATACCAGCTAGTAACACAGGGTTAAGTTCCACAGTGGTGTTGGTTCTTAATACCAGCTAGTAACACAGGGTTAAGTTCCACAGTGGTGTTGGTTCTTAATACCAGCTAGTAACACAGGGTTAAGTTCCACAGTGGTGTAGGTTCTTAATACCAGCTAGTAACACAGGGTTAAGTTCCACAGTGGTGTAGGTTCTTAATACCAGCTAGTAACACAGGGTTAAGTTCCACAGTGGTGTAGGTTCTTAATACCAGCTAGTAACACAGGGTTAAGTTCCACAGTGGTGTAGGTTCTTAATACCAGCTAGTAACACAGGGTTAAGTTCCACAGTGGTGTTGGTTCTTAATACCAGCTAGTAACACAGGGTTAAGTTCCACAGTGGTGTAGGTTCTTAATACCAGCTAGTAACACAGGGTTAAGTTCCACAGTGGTGTAGGTTCTTAATACCAGCTAGTAACACAGGGTTAAGTTCCACAGTGGTGTAGGTTCTTAATACCAGCTAGTAATACCCCCTGGCAAGTACTCTTACTTGCCAGGGGCCCTCCATGTACTCTTACTTGCCAGGGGCCCTCCATGTACTCTTACTTGCCAGGGGCCCTCCATGTACTCTTACTTGCCAGGGGCCCTCCATGTACTCATAATTGCCAGGGGCCCTCCATGTACTCTTACTTGCCAGGGGCCCTCCATGTACTCTTACTTGCCAGGGGCCCTCCATGTACTCATAATTGCCATTGGCCCTCCATGTACTCTTAATTGCCAGGGGCCCTTCATGTACTTTTAATTGCCAGGGGGCCTCCATGTACTCTTACTTGCCAGGGCCCTCCATGTACTCTTACTTGCCAGGGGCCCTCCATGTACTCTTACTTGCCAGGGGCCCTCCATGTACTCTTACTTGCCAGGGGCCCTCCATGTACTCTTACTTGACAGGGGCCCTCCATGTACTCTTACTTGCCAGGGGCCCTCCATGTACTCATAATTGCCAGGGGCCCTCCATGTACTCTTACTTGCCAGCTGGGCCCTCCATGTACTCTTAATTGCCAGGGGCCCTCCATGTACTTTTAATTGCCAGGGGGCCTCCATGTACTCTTAATTGCCAGGGGCCCTCCATGTACTTTTAAATGCCAGGGGCCCTCCATGTACTCTTAATTACCAGGGGCCCTCCATGTACTCTTACTTGCCAGGGGGCCCCTCCATGTACTCTTATTTGTCAGGGGGCCCTCCATGTACTCTTACTTGTCAGGGGCCCTACATGTACTCTTACTTGCCAGGGGGCCCTCCAAGTACTCTTACTTGCCAGGGGCCCTCCATGTACTGTTACTTGGCAGGGGGCCCCTCCATGTACTCTTTCTTGCCAGGGGCCCTCCATGTACTCTTACTTGCCAGGGGCCCTCCATGTACTCTTACTTGCCAGGGGCCCTCCATGTACTCTTACTTGGCAGGGGGCCCTCCATGTACTCTTACTTGCCAGGGGCCCTCCATGTACTCTTACTTGGCAGGGGGCCCCTCCATGTACTCTTTCTTGCCAGGGGCCCTCCATGTACTCTTTCTTGCCTGGGGGCCCCCTCCATGTACTCTTTCTTGCCAGGGGCCCTCTATGTACTCTTTCTTGCCTGGGGGCCCCCTCCATGTACTCTTTTTTGTTAGGGGGCCCTTCATGTTCTCATACTTGTCAGAGGCCCTCCATGTACTCATACTTGTCAGGGGGCCCTTCATGTACTCTTACTTGCCAGGGGACCCTGCATGTAATCTTTCTTGCCAGGGGACCCTCCATATACTCTTCCTTGCCAGGGGACCCTCCGTGTACTCTTCCTTGCCAGGGGACCCTCCATATACTCTTCCTTGCCAGGGGACCCTCCATATACTCTTCCTTGCCAGGGGGCCCTCCATGTACTCTTCCTTGACAGGGGACCCTCCGTGTACTCTTCCTTGCCAGGGGACCCTCAATATACTCTTCCTTGCCAGGGGACCCTCCGTGTACTCTTCCTTGCCAGGGGACCCTCCATATACTCTTCCTTGCCAGGGGACCCTCCATATACTCTTCCTTGCCAGGGGACCCTCCGTGTACTCTTCCTTGCCAGGGGACCCTCCGTGTACTCTTCCTTGCCAGGGGACCCTCCATATACTCTTCCTTGCCAGGGGGCCCTCCATATACTCTTCCTTGCCAGGGGGCCCTCCGTGTACTCTTCCTTGCCAGGGGGGCCCTCCGTGTACTCTTCCTTGCCAGGGGGGCCCTCCATGTACTCTTCCTTGCCAGGGGACCCTCCATATACTCTTCCTTGCCAGGGGGGCCCTCCGTGTACTCTTCCTTGCCAGGGGACCCTCCATATACTCTTCCTTGCCAGGGGACCCTCCGTATACTCTTCCTTGCCAGGGGGGCCCTCCATATACTCTTCCTTGCCAGGGTACCCCCCATGTACTCTTCCTTGCCAGGGGGGCCCTCCATATACTCTTCCTTGCCAGGGGACCCTCCATATACTCTTCCTTGCCAGGGTACCCTCCATATACTCTTCCTTGCCAGGGGACCCTCCATATACTCTTCCTTGCCAGGGGGGCCCTCCGTGTACTCTTCCTTGCCAGGGGACCCTCCATATACTCTTCCTTGCCAGGGGGGCCCTCCATATACTCTTCCTTGCCAGGGGACCCTCCATATACTCTTCCTTGCCAGGGGACCCTCCATAAACTCTTCCTTGCCAGGGGGGCCCTCCGTGTACTCTTCCTTGCCAGGGGGCCCTCCATGTACTCTTCCTTGCCAGGGGACCCTCCATGTACTCTTCCTTGCCAGGGGACCCTCCGTGTACTCTTCCTTGCCAGGGGGCCCTCCATGTACTCTTCCTTGCCAGGGGGCCCTCCGTGTACTCTTCCTTGCCAGGGGACCCTCCATGTACTCTTCCTTGCCAGGGTACCCTAAATGTACTCTTCCTTGCCAGGGGACCCTCCGTGTACTCTTCCTTGCCAGGGGGCCCTCCATGAACTCTTCCTTGCCAGGGGGCCCTCCGTGTACTCTTCCTTGCCAGGGGACCCTCCATGTACTCTTCCTTGCCAGGCTACCCTCCATGTACTCTTCCTTGCCAGGGGACCCTCCATGTACTCTTTCTTGCCAGGGGGGCCCTCCGTGTACTCTTCCTTGCCAGGGGACCCTCCATATACTCTTCCTTGCCAGGGGACCCTCCATGTACTCTTCCTTGCCAGGGGGGCCCTCCATATACTCTTCCTTGCCAGGGGACCCTCCATGTACTCTTCCTTGCCAGGGGGGCCCTCCATATACTCTTCCTTGCCAGGGTACCCTCCATGTACTCTTCCTTGCCAGGGGGGCCCTCCATATACTCTTCCTTGCCAGGGGGGCCCTCCGTGTACTCTTCCTTGCCAGGGGGGCCCTCCGTGTACTCTTCCTTGCCAGGGGACCCTCCATATACTCTTCCTTGCCAGGTTACCCTCCATGTACTCTTCCTTGCCAGGGGGGGCCTCCATATACTCTTCCTTGCCAGGGGACCCTCCATATACTCTTCCTTGCCAGGGGACCCTCCATGTACTCTTCCTTGCCAGGGGGGCCCTCCATATACTCTTCCTTGCCAGGGGGCCCTCCATGTACTCTTCCTTGCCAGGGGGGCCCTCCGTGTACTCTTCCTTGCCAGGGGGGCCCTCCGTGTACTCTTCCTTGCCAGGGGGACCCTCCATGTACTCTTCCTTGCCAGGGGGGCCCTCCGTGTACTCTTCCTTGCCAGGGGGACCCTCCATGTACTCTTCCTTGCCAGGGGGCCCTCCATGTACTCTTCCTTGCCAGGGGGGCCCTCCGTGTACTCTTCCTTGCCAGGGGGACCCTCCATGTACTCTTCCTTGCCAGGGGGCCCTCCATGTACTCTTCCTTGCCAGGGGGGCCCTCCGTGTACTCTTCCTTGCCAGGGGGGGCCCTCCGTGTACTCTTCCTTGCCAGGGGGACCCTCCATGTACTCTTCCTTGCCAGGGGACCCTCCATATACTCTTCCTTGCCAGGGGGCCCTCTGTGTTCTCTTCCTTGCCAGGGGGACCCTCCGTGTACTCTTCCTTGCCAGGGGACCCTCCATATACTCTTCCTTGCCAGGGGGGCCCTCCGTGTACTCTTCCTTGCCAGGGGACCCTCCATATACTCTTCGTTGCCAGGGGGGCCCTCCGTGTACTCTTCCTTGCCAGGGGACCCTCCATATACTCTTCCTTGCCAGGGTACCCTCCATGTACTCTTCCTTGCTAGGGGACCCTCCATATACTCTTCCTTGCCAGGGTACCCTCCATGTACTCTTCCTTGCCAGGGGACCCTCCATATACTCTTCCTTGCCAGGGGGGCCCTCCGTGTACTCTTTTTTTGCCAGGGGACCCTCCATATACTCTTCCTTGCCAGGGTACCCTCCATGTACTCTTCCTTGCCAGGGGACCCTTCATATACTCTTCCTTGCCAGGGTACCCTCCATGTACTCTTCCTTGCCAGGGGACCCTCCATATACTCTTCCTTGCCAGGGGGGCCCTCCGTGTACTCTTCCTTGCCAGGGGGGCCCTCCATATACTCTTCCTTGCCAGGGGACCCTCCATATACTCTTCCTTGCCAGGGGGGCCCTCCGTGTACTCTTCTTTGCCAGGGGGGCCCTCCGTGTACTCTTCCTTGCCAGGGGACCCTCCATGTACTCTTCCTTGCCAGGGGGGCCCTCCGTGTACTCTTCCTTGCCAGGGGACCCTCCATGTACTCTTCCTTGCCAGGGGGGCCCTCCGTGTACTCTTCCTTGCCAGGGGGCCCTCCATGTACTCTTCCTTGCCAGGGAGCCCTCCGTGTACTCTTCCTTGCCAGGGGGGCCCTCCATATACTCTTCCTTGCCAGGGGACCCTCCATATACTCTTCCTTGCCAGGGGGCCCTCCGTGTACTCTTCCTTGCCAGGGGGGGCCCTCCGTGTACTCTTCCTTGCCAGGGGACCCTCCATGTACTCTTCCTTGCCAGGGGACCCTCCATATACTCTTCCTTGCCAGGGGGCCCTCCGTGTACTCTTCCTTGCCAGTGGGGCCCTCCGTGTACTCTTCCTTGCCAGGGGGGGCCCTCCGTGTACTCTTCCTTGCCAGGGGACCCTCCATGTACTCTTCCTTGCCAGGGGACCCTCCATATACTCTTCCTTCCCAGGGGGCCCTCCGTGTACTCTTCCTTGCCAGGGGACCCTTCATATACTCTTCCTTGCCAGGGGGGCCCTCCGTGTACTCTTCCTTGCCAGGGGACCCTCCATATACTCTTCCTTGCCAGGGTACCCTCCATGTACTCTTCCTTGCCAGGGGACCCTCCATATACTCTTCCTTGCCAGGGTACCCTCCATGTACTCTTCCTTGCCAGGGGACCCTCCATATACTCTTCCTTGCCAGGGGGCCCTCCGTGTACTCTTCCTTGCCAGGGGACCCTCCATATACTCTTCCTGGCCAGGGTACCCTCCATGTACTCTTCCTTGCCAGGGGACCCTCCATATACTCTTTCTTGCCAGGGGGGCCCTCCGTGTACTCTTCCTTGCCAGGGGACCCTCCATGTACTCTTCCTTGCCAGGGGGGCCCTCCGTGTACTCTTCCTTGCCAGGGGACCCTCCATGTACTCTTCCTTGCCAGGGTACCCTCCATGTACTCTTCCTTGCCAGGGGACCCTCCATATACTCTTCCTTGCCAGGGGGGCCCTCCGTGTACTCTTCCTTGCCAGGGGGGCCCTCCATATACTCTTCCTTGCCAGGGGACCCTCCATATACTCTTCCTTGCCAGGGGGGCCCTCCGTGTGTTCTTTCTTGCCAGGGGGGCCCTCCGTGTACTCTTCCTTGCCAGGGGACCCTCCATGTACTCTTCCTTGCCAGGGGGGCCCTCCGTGTACTCTTCCTTGCCAGGGGACCCTCCATGTACTCTTCCTTGCCAGGGGGGCCCTCCGTGTACTCTTCCTTGCCAGGGGGGCCCTCCATGTACTCTTCCTTGCCAGGGGACCCTCCATATACTCTTCCTTGCCAGGGGGGCCCTCCGTGTACTCTTCCTTGCCAGGGGGGCCCTCCGTGTACTCTTCCTTGCCAGGGGACCCTCCATGTACTCTTCCTTGCCAGGGGACCCTCCATATACTCTTCCTTGCCAGGGGGCCCTCCGTGTACTCTTCCTTGCCAGTGGGGCCCTCCGTGTACTCTTCCTTGCCAGGGGGGCCCTCCGTGTACTCTTCCTTGCCAGGGGACCCTCCATGTACTCTTCCTTGCCAGGGGACCCTCCATATACTCTTCCTTGCCAGGGGGCCCTCCGTGTACTCTTCCTTGCCAGGGGACCCTTCATATACTCTTCCTTGCCAGGGGGGCCCTCCGTGTACTCTTTCTTGCCAGGGGACCCTCCATATACTCTTCCTTGCCAGGGTACCCTCCATATACTCTTCCTTGCCAGGGTACCCTCCATGTACTCTTCCTTGCCAGGGGACCCTCCATATACTCTTCCTTGCCAGGGGGGCCCTCCGTGTACTCTTCCTTGCCAGGGGACCCTCCATATACTCCTCCTTGCCAGGGTACCCTCCATGTACTCTTCCTTGCCAGGGGACCCTCCATATACTCTTCCTTGCCAGGGTACCCTCCATGTACTCTTCCTTGCCAGGGGACCCTCCGTGTACTCTTCCTTGCCAGGGGGACCCTCCGTGTACTCTTCCTTGCCAGGGGACCCTCCGTGTAATCTTCCTTGCCAGGGGACCCTCCGTGTACTCTTCCTTGCCAGGGGACCCTCCGTGTACTCTTCCTTGCCAGGGGACCCTCTGTGTACTCTTCTTTGCCAGGGGACCCTCCGTGTACACTTCCTTGCCAGGGGACCCTCCGTGTACTCTTCCTTGCCAGGGGGGCCCTCCCTGTACTCTTCCTTGCCAGGGGGGCCCTCCGTGTACTCTTCTCAGTGTACATGGACCCTATAAATCCTGAATGTTAATAATTGTATATTTGGTAAATAAATTATGAAAATTTGATTGGTTAATTGTCTTTCAGATCGCTGACAATGGCCTTCCTCGGGGTGGTGATAGGTAAGGATTATTTCGTTAAACATAACGAGGCTTCGTTGCCCAAATATATTTTCCGTAACTCCACAAGTTTCCTTAAAAAAAATCCGGTTTAAATAGTTGTTCATTGGTAAATATTCAATTAATTTTAAACTGTGACACTTTACAATTATATACCAGATATAATAGATGCAACAACTTCATTAATTTAAATAGATTAAATTGATGCTAAATATTTTATTATTTTATCTTTTTAGTTAGTTTTCTTCATTAATATAAGTATTTGTTGGTTAATGCTGAACATTTGGGGACTTATGCCTGGACAGTTGCTGTCTGTAGACGGTCAATATTTCATGTGTGCTCGGAAGTTGCTTACATGACCTCATAATGGTCATCACTGGGGTGGGACCGCCTCTCCTAATAGCATGGCCCATGGCTTGAACATGTCCACGCTGATATGTGACGCCTTATGCTTCTTTATGCCAGGCTCAGACCAAGGGCGAGGCTTGTATTAGTCACTATGATCAGTATCATTCACCTGACGCCTTATGCTTCTTTATGCCAGGCTCAGACCAAGGGCGTGGCTTGTATTAGTCACTATGATCAGTATCATTCACCTGACGCCTTATGCTTCTTTATGCCAGGCTCAGACCAAGGGCGAGGCTTGTATTAGTCACTATGATCAGTATCATTCACCTTACGCCTTATGCTTCTTTATGCCAGGCTCAGACCAAGGGCGAGGCTTGTATTAGTCACTATGATCAGTATCATTCACCTGACGCCTTATGCTTCTTTATGCCAGGCTCAGGCCAAGGGCGAGGCTTGTATAGTCACTATGATCAGTATCATTCACCTGACGCCTTATGCTTCTTTATGCCGGGCTCAGACCAAGGGCGAGGCTTGTATTAGTCACTATGATCAGTATCATTCACTTGTCGCCTTATGCTTCTTTATGCCAGGCTCAGACCAAGGGCGAGGCTTGTATTAGTCACTACCATGGAGGGATGGATATGCACTAATGGTTCACTACCATGGAAGGATGGATATGCACTAATGGATCACTACCATGGAGGGAAGGATATGCACTAATGGATCACTACCATGGAGGGATGGATATGCACTAATGAATCATTACCATGGAGGGATGGATATGCACTAATGGATCATTACCATGGAGGGATGGATATGCACTAATGGATCACTACCATGGAGGGAAGGATATGCACTAATGGATCACTACCATGGAGGGATGGATATGCACTAATGAATCATTACCATGGAGGGATGGATATGCACTAATGGATCATTACCATGGAGGGATGGATATGCACTAATGGATCACTACCATGGAGGGAAGGATATGCACTAATGGATCACTACCATGGAGGGAAGGATATGCACTAATGGATCATTACTATGGAGGGATGGATATGCACTAATGGATCACTACCAGAGAGGGATGGATATGCACTAATGGATCATTACCATGGAGGGATGGATATGCACTAATGGATCACTACCATGGAGGGATGGATATGCACTAATGGATCATTACCATGGAGGGATGGATATGCACTAATGGATCACTACTATGAAAGGATGGTACTGATATCGTAACATAATATCGACGTCTTGCCTCATTTATATAAGATGTTCGTCTTCTTCTTGCATCTTTTCAGTCATAATTTACTGACGTCTGCTTAGTTTAATTCCTTCCCCTGACTCCTGCCTCCAGTCAGGTGGTGAATAATTCTCACAAGGCAGACCTCCCTCACTAGGCTACCTGGGGTTCATAACAGTGGATAGCGCTGAGTGGTCATAGTCCTAATGGCTCGGGTTCGATTCCCGGCAGAATCAGAAACAAATGGCCAGAGTTTCTTTCAACCTGCTGCACCTGATACCTAGCAGTAAATTGGTACCTTGGAGTTAGACAGTTCTTACCGGCTGCTTCCTGGGTGTTTGTGTGTGGAAAAAAAAAATGTTTATTGATTGACAGTTGAGAGGCGGACCAAAAGAGTCAGAGCTCAACACCCACCAAGTACAACTAGGTAAATAATTAGTTAATATACATAGTAGCCAAATGAGCCACAGGGACGTTAGAAAGAACTTTTTTCAGCGTCAGGTTAGTTAACTGAAGGAATGCATTAGGCAGCGATTTGGTGGAGGCAGACTCCAAACAAAGTTATGAATGTAGATGATAGAGCCTAATAGGCTCAGGAATCTGTACACTGGTTGATTGACTGTTGAAAGGCCGGACCAAAGAGCCGAAGCTCAACCCCCTCGAGCACAATTTGGTGAGTACACACACACACACACACACAAACACACACAAACACACACACACACACACACACATATGTCAGACCAATCCTGGAGTATGCGGCACCAGCATGGAGTCCATATCTAGTCAAGCATAAGACTAAAATGGAAAAGGTTCAAAGGTTTGCCACCAGACTAGTACCCGAGCTGAGAGGTATGAGCTACGAGGAGAGACTACGGGAATTAAACCTCACTTCGTTGGAAGACAGAAGAGTTAGGGGGGACATGATCACCACATTCAAGATCCTCAAGGGAATTGACAGGGTTGATAAAGACAGGCTGTTTAACACAATGGGCACACGCACTAGGGGACACAGGTGGAAACTGAGTGCCCAAATGAGCCACAGAGATATTAGAAAGAACTTTTTTAGTGTCAGAGTGGTTGACAAATGGAATGCATTAGGAAGTGATGTGGTAGAGGCTGACTCCATACACAGTTTCAAGTGTAGATATGATAGAGCCCAATAGGCTCAGGAACCTGTACACCTGTTGATTGACTGTTGAAAGGCCGGACCAAAGAGTCGAAGCTCAACCCCCTCGAGCACAATTTGGTGAGTACACACACTCACACACACACACACACACACACACACACACACACACACACACACACACACACACACACACACACACACACACACACACACACACACACACACACACACACACACACACATGAATGTGAAGAGTGACAGGCAAGTATAGTCATCTTAATGACGATGATATACGACTTGAAAACTTAAAGTATTGTGCGTTGTACAATCTCAGTAGTAAGCTGTGAGGCGGTTAGAGAGTGGCAGCATATAGCAACAGTCTAACTGTGCTACTGCCAGCTGAAGTTCAGTAACTAAGTAGCTGTAACAGATTCCCATGCAGCGAGGCGGTCTAACTTTCTGGTTCTTAACAATCAGTGTTATTCTGCTTGTAAAACTGGTTGTCTAAGCGAGTGTGAATCAGTTCGGTGCAGCTGTGCCTTCGTCTGAACTAGTCTTTAGCGCTTAGTTAAAGATATAATATCTCTAAGCAGTGCTTGTGAGATTTTTTCTACGCCTACCTCCCCTAGGAGGTGGACCTCAAGCACACCGCAGATATTTCTACTCTAAGCATGAAACCAATAGAAAAAGGAAAAGCTGGAGCAAACCGCCAGGCTTCCACCACAAGGGTGAAAACCTGTCCACTTAGGTCGCTGGTTCCTCCTAGTTAAAAAGGACGTTAAAACCATTAAAGGTTAACCGACGTTTTCTCACAATCAAATATTTGTTTTTGATGTGGTGCTATGAATTGGAATTCGAGTTTCCCAAGAACAGCCGTCATTTGAAAAAAAGACAACATTGCAACAATCGTATAAAGCAGAACATGGCTGGAAAAGAATGGTTGAAGGGTTGACATCAAAGACCGTTTTCTATAACAAAATAATTTATTTACATGGGACTAAACTACTACAACATCTAGTTTACGTTACGTTAATGTCCATCAAGTGGCACTATAACAACAGCTAAATAGCAACAACTCTGGTCCATTGCTGTGCGGCTGCATACTGAACTAACCTGAACACAGGTGTGCCCACTGACGACGCAATATTGCAAACAAATAATTCACAAGCCTAGTTTACACCACAGTGAGTGATTCGTTACGTTAATGTCTGTCCAGTGGCACTTGCAACACAGCTATACAACAGCCCCTCAAGAAATGACAGCAGTCTCTATCTTGCTGACACTTCGGACTGACTAAATGAACTAACTGAACAATGATGCCCACTGGTGACGCAAGCTTGCAATCACTATTGTCACGGCTTCACGGTGAACAGATACTATAATCACAATCATACGGGTCCTCCAGCCCTCCAGGCGAGATACCCACGTAACTAGGCGGGTAGTCCCACACTGACTCCCCCTATCACAACCTAATGTGAACACTCTTTGCAATTGCCTGCAAGAAGTTGCAACTGTAAACAGTAAACAAAGTCAGGCAAGGTGTGATTCTGAGACACTTCTCCAGTAATCCCCAAGTTACTTTACTCCCGTCACCAAACGATAAACAAAAGAAATTACCTTAATCAATTACAAAATTGATTATGTGATTAATTACGTTAATTGACTGTCTACAACAGTCAGCAACAAAGTACTTTACGTTAATCACAAACACTTGTCTCTCTTAACATAAGTCATCTTGTTAACAATAACTCAAAGTCTATTAAATTACATCACACTTGAATTCTTTCAAGTATTCAGTGAGTAATTCGTAATTAATGTCAAATGGACAACTAATTAAATCCCAGTCGAGTTACGTTAACTAAGCTTACCACTATCTTGGTAGCGTCTCAACAGTCTATGTCAAACTTTTACGTTAATGAGCGTTAATTACCCTAATTAACCCCGAGCAATTAATTAATTGTCACCAGGACCGATAATTAATTATACATAAATACGTCTCACTCCGCACTGCCTAAGCAAGTCTCATCAAACACTGTGAATTCACAGACGAGGTGTAAATTCCCTCACTAATTAACATGAGTGCATCTTAAGCCACTGTCACCAGACAGGATATGATTAATATAACGAGTTATGCTAGCTCCATGACCTCGCTTTACCGAGTCATCAAGACCTTTGACGTTAATTACTCCACTAATTATCATGAACTACTAATTCCTATACCCCAGAAAGGTAATTAGTCTCGAGTAAATTACGTTAACACAAATACTGTCAGACTCTGACAGTTCCTCCCCACTATGTGAATTCATGATGAGAATGCTAATTACACAATTAGCTAGAGTAGTCAATAAGTTTTCCCACAGACAATTAATTGCACCTGAAACGTATCTCAACAAGCTCAGCACTGTTTCCCTTAACAGCTCTCTCACTCATTAAGTAATGTGCAACCCCTTATAAAGTTAATTCCCCTTAACTCTCACTGAATCCTTAAGTCTTCAACACAACTTAAAGAAGCACAAAGTAATCCCAGGTTACATAGGTCACACATTAATGCACAGCCCACATACGGTTGCAGCTTCTGCAACACGGTAATTACTGTACCCACACAGTAATGACACAGGGTTTGGCAACAACAAAAGTATACCACATTACTGCCCCCTCTAATCTTGCAACAGTTGCAAGAGACTACTGTGAGCAATCACTACTTCAGCAAAACAATTTACGTTAATATACGTAATTTACAAAACGTTAATTTACGTTAATTTACGTTACCCCAGCTATCACTACGCTGACAGCTGGCACTAATTCTCATAATTAGGCAGATTAACCAATCAATTGCTTGCTCTCTCATCAAGTACTGTGAATTTCCCTGAATAATGTCTAGAATACTGATGGCAGGAGTCATGGAAGAGAGTCAGAAAATGCTGTGTGTTAGGTTGATGCACTCACACAAACTACCTCCTCCACCTGCAGTCTTAGGTTGTTGCACTCACACAAACTACCACCTCCACCTGCAGTGTCTTAGGTTGATGCACTCACACAAACTACCTCCTCCACCTGCAGTGTCTTAGGTTGATGCACTCACACAAACTACCTCCTCCACCTGCAGTGTCTTAGGTTGATGCACTCACACAAACTACCTCCTCCACCTGCAGTGTCTTAGGTTGATGCACTCACACAAACTACCTCCTCCACCTGCAGTGTCTTAGGTTGATGCACTCACACAAACTACCACCTCCACCTGCAGTGTCTTAGGTTGTTGCACTCACACAAACTACCTCCTCCACCTGCAGTGTCTTAGGTTGATGCACTCACACAAACTACCACCTCCACCTGCAGTGTCTTAGGTTGTTGCACTCACACAAACTACCTCCTCCACCTGCAGTGTCTTAGGTTGATGCACTCACACAAACTACCTCCTCCACCTGCAGTGTCTTAGGTTGTTGCACTCACACAAACTACCTCCTCCACCTGCAGTGTCTTAGGTTGTTGCACTCACACAAACTACCTCCTCCACAGGGCTAGTCCTGCTTGTCTTAAGGCCGGCAGAGAGCGAGCTCCCTCAAGCACCACCCACCACAACACCCTTCATCAGGATTAAATCCCGCAACACCACTCCACCCAGCGCCGCCCTTACTGACTCTTTCTTCAGTCGTAGCGGTGTGGGGCCACCAGCTGTGGGGCCACCAGCTGTGGGGCCACCAGCTGTGGAGCCACCAGGTGTGGAGCCACCAGGTGTGGGGCCACCAGGTGTGGGGCCACCAGGTGTGGAGCCACCAGCTGTGGGGCCACCAGGTGTGGAGCCACCAGCTGTGGAGCCACCAAGGAGGACAAGGACTCCACAAGGCGTCGGGTCATCACTTGCTCATGATAGTCTCTTCCCTCCAGTAACTGCTCAAAAATATATTGCCCGGCATACACACACCTCGTATCATAAACATACCCCGTATCATACACACACTCCTTATCATACACAAACCCCATATCATACGCACACTCCGTATCATAAACACCCCCAGAATCAAATATATAGTTCGTATCTTACACACACTCCGTATCATAAACACTCCCCATATCATACACGCACTCTGTATAATACACACACTCCGTATCATAAACACTCCCCATATCATACACGCACTCTGTATAATACACACACTCCGTATCATACACATACCCCTTATCATACACAAACCCAGAATCATACATATAGTTCATATCACTCATACACTCCATATCATACACACACTCCGTATCATACACACACTCCGTATCATACACACACTCCAAATCATACACACACTCCAAATCATACACACTCCCTGTATCATACACACACTCCGTATCATACACACACTCCATATCATACACACACTCCGTATCATACACACACTCCGTATCATACACACTCCCTGTATCATACACACTCCCTGTATCATACTCACACTCCGTATCATACACACACTCTATATCATACACACACTCCGTATCATACACACATTCCGTATCATACACACACTCCGTATCATACACACACTCCATATCATACACACACTCCGTATCATACACACACTCCATATCATACACACACTCCGTATCATACACACACTCCGTGCCATACACACACTCCATATCATACACACACTCCATATCATACACACACTCCATATCATACACACACTCCGTATCATACACACACTCCATATCATACACACACTCCGTATCATACACACACTCCGTATCATACACACACTCCGTATCATACACACACTCCATATCATACACACACTCCGTATCATACACACACTCCGTATCATACACACACTCCATATCATACACACACTCCGTATCATACACACACTCCGTATCATACACACACTCCATATCATACACACACTCCATATCATACACACACTCCATATCATACACACACTCCATATCATACACACACTCCGTATCATACACACACTCCGTATCATACACACACTCCACATGTCACGTACAACCCACATAAAACATACAAATCACATGACACATACAACTTGCATGACACATACAAACCGGATGACACACACAACCCAAAAGATACATATGGATTACGTCATACTGATAAGCAACCATATCATGCACTCAATCCTTATCATACATACCAGTACAAAGATCATGAATACAATATTACACATGATAGTTACAGACCAAATCATCCATACAAACTACCACATGATCTATACAATCACCCACATAATTCATACAATCACCCACATGAGCCATACAAATACCCACATGATCCATACAATCATCCATACAAACACCCTCATGATTCATACAATCACCCATACAAACACCCACATGATCCATACAATCACCCATATAAACACCCACATGATCCATACAATCACCCATACAAACACCCACATGATCCATACAATCACCCACATGACCCATACAATCACCCACATGATCCATACAATCACACACATAATTCATACAATCACCCACAAGATCCATACAAATACCCACATGATCCATACAATCACCCACATGATCCATACAATCACCCACATGATCCATACAATCACCCTCATAATCCATACAATCACCCTCATGATCCATACAATCACACACATGGTCCATACAAACTACCATATGATCCATACAATCACCCACATGATCAATACAATCACCCACATGATCCATACAAATACCCACATGATCGATACAATCACCCACAAGATCCATACAAACTACCATGTGATCCATACAATCACCCACATGATCCATACAATCCCCCACATGATCCATACAATCACCCACATGATCCATACAATCACCCACAAGATCCATACAAACTACCATGTGATCCATACAATCACACACATGGTCCATACAATCACCCTCATGATCCATACAATCACCACCATGCAGTATACACACCACAACATGATGAAGATCGTCAGCAAACATCACACTCTCATGATAAACATTATAATACTTACGATACAATGAACAATGTATATCAATATACGAATAAATCATACCAGCCACCACATGGTACCCACCACTTGAACGATATATACAATCTTCCGCATGATTCATACACTCTGAATGATATACAGAAGCATCCAAACACACATCCATATAACATATACAATCCACATGACATATATAAACCTACATATGATATATGCAAATGTCCACATGACACATACAAACATCCACATGACACATACAAACATCCACATGACACATACAAACATCCACATGACACATACATATATCCACATGACACATACAAACATCCACATGACACATACAAACATCCACATGACTCGTACAAACATCCACATGACACATACAAACATCCACATGACACATACAAACAACCCCATGACACATACAAACATCCACATGACACATACAAACATCCACATGACACATACAAACATCCACATGACACATACAAACATCCACATGACACATACAAACATCCATATGACACATACAAACATCCACATGACACATACAAACATCCACATGACACATACAAACATCCACATGACACATACAAATATCCACATGTCACATACAAACATCCACATGACACATACAAACATCCACATGACACATACAAACATCCACATGACACAAACAAACATCCACATGACACATACAAACATCCATATGACACATACAAACATCCACATGACACATACAAACATCCACATGACACATACAAACATCCACATGACACAAACAAACATCCATATGACACATACAAACATCCATATGACACATACAAACATCCACATGACACATACAAACATCCACATGACACATACAAACATCCACATGACACAAACAAACATCCATATGACACATACAAACATCCACATGACACAAACAAACATCTACATGACACATACAAACATCCACATGACACAAACAAACATCCACATGACACATACAAACATCCACATGACACATACAAACATCCACATGACACAAACAAACATCCATATGACACATACAAACATCCATATGACACATACAAACATCCACATGACACATACAAACATCCACATGACACATACAAACATCCACATGACACAAACAAACATCCATATGACACATACAAACATCCACATGACACAAACAAACATCCACATGACACATACAAACATCCACATGACACAAACAAACATCCACATGACACAAACAAACATCCACATGACACATACAAACATCCACATGACACATACAAACATCCACATGACACATACAAACATAATCATGACACATACAAACATCCACATGACACATACAAACATAATCATGACACATACAAACATCCACATGACACATACAAACATCCACATGACACATACAAACATAATCATGACACATACAAACATCCCCATGACACATACAAACATCCACATGACACATACAAACATCCACATGAAGCATAAAAACAAAAAACTAAAATTTTGTTTATATAGCTCCCAAAAACAGTGACCATCTACACTGTCACCATCTTCCTGGGACAACAGTGTGTACATCTACACTGTCACCATCTTCCTGGGACAACAGTGTGAACATCTACACTGTCACCATCTTCCTGGGACAACAGTGTGAACATCTACACTGTCATCATCTTCCTGGGACAACAGTGTGTACATCTACACTGTCATCATCTTCCTGGGACAACAGTGTGTACATCTACACTGTCACCATCTTCCTGGGACAACAGTGTGTACATCTACACTGTCATCATCTTCCTGGGACAACAGTGTGAACATCTACACTGTCATCATCTTCCTGGGACAACAGTGTGTACATCTACACTGTCATCATCTTCCTGGGACAACAGTGTGTACATCTACACTGTCACCATCTTCCTGGGACAACAGTGTGTACATCTACACTGTCACCATCTTCCTGGGACAACAGTGTGTACATCTACACTGTCATCATCTTCCTGGGACAACAGTGTGTACATCTACACTGTCATCATCTTCCTGGGACAACAGTGTGTACATCTACACTGTCATCATCTTCCTGGGACAACAGTGTGTACATCTACACTGTCACCATCTTCCTGGGACAACAGTGTGTACATCTACACTGTCATCATCTTCCTGGGACAACAGTGTGTACATCTACACTGTCATCATCTTCCTGGGACAACAGTGTGTACATCTACACTGTCACCATCTTCCTGGGACAACAGTGTGTACATCTACACTGTCACCATCTTCCTGGGACAACAGTGTGTACATCTACACTGTCACCATCTTCCTGGGACAACAGTGTGAACATCTACACTGTCACCATCTTCCTGGGACAACAGTGTGTACATCTACACTGTCACCATCTTCCTGGGACAACAGTGTGTACATCTACACTGTCATCATCTTCCTGGGACAACAGTGTGTACATCTACACTGTCATCATCTTCCTGGGACAACAGTGTGTACATCTACACTGTCACCATCTTCCTGGGACAACAGTGTGTACATCTACACTGTCACCATCTTCCTGGGACAACAGTGTGTACATCTACACTGTCATCATCTTCCTGGGACAACAGTGTGTACATCTACACTGTCATCATCTTCCTGGGACAACAGTGTGAACATCTACACTGTCATGATCTTCCTGGGACAACAGTGTGTACATCTACACTGTCATCATCTTCCTGGGACAACAGTGTGTACATCTACACTGTCATCATCTTCCTGGGACAACAGTGTGTACATCTACACTGTCATCATCTTCCTGGGACAACAGTGTGTACATCTACACTGTCACCATCTTCCTGGGACAACAGTGTGAACATCTACACTGTCACCATCTTCCTGGGACAACAGTGTGTACATCTACACTGTCACCATCTTCCTGGACAACAGTGTGAACATCTACACCGTCATCATATTTCTGGGACAACAGTGTGTACATCTACACTGTCACCATCTTCCTGGGACAACAGTGTGTACATCTACACTGTCATCATCTTCCTGCGACAACAGTGTGTACATCTACACTGTCATCATCTTCCTGGGACAACAGTATGTACATCTACACTGTCACCATCTTCCTGGGACAACAGTGTGTACATCTACACTGTCACCATCTTCCTGGGACAACAGTGTGTACATCTACACTGTCATCATCTTCCTGGGACAACAGTGTGTACATCTACAGTGTCATCATCTTCCTGGGACAACAGTGTGAACATCTACACTGTCATGATCTTCCTGGGACAACAGTGTGTACATCTACACTGTCATCATCTTCCTGGGACAACAGTGTGTACATCTACACTGTCATCATCTTCCTGGGACAACAGTGTGTACATCTACACTGTCATCATCTTCCTGGGACAACAGTGTGTACATCTACACTGTCACCATCTTCCTGGGACAACAGTGTGAACATCTACACTGTCACCATCTTCCTGGGACAACAGTGTGTACATCTACACTGTCACCATCTTCCTGGGACAACAGTGTGAACATCTACACCGTCATCATATTTCTGGGACAACAGTGTGTACATCTACACTGTCACCATCTTCCTGGGACAACAGTGTGTACATCTACACTGTCATCATCTTCCTGGGACAACAGTGTGAACATCTACACTGTCATGATCTTCCTGGGACAACAGTGTGTACATCTACACTGTCATCATCTTCCTGGGACAACAGTGTGTACATCTACACTGTCATCATCTTCCTGGGACAACAGTGTGTACATCTACACTGTCACCATCTTCCTGGGACAACAGTGTGTACATCTACACTGTCATCATCTTCCTGGGACAACAGTGTGTACATCTACACTGTCATGATCTTCCTGGGACAACAGTGTGAACATCTACACTGTCATGATCTTCCTGGGACAACAGTGTGTACATCTACACTGTCACCATCTTCCTGGGACAACAGTGTGTACATCTACACTGTCATGATCTTCCTGGGACAACAGTGTGTACATCTACACTGTCATGATCTTCCTGGGACAACAGTGTGTACATCTACACTGTCATGATCTTCCTGGGACAACAGTGTGTACATCTACACTGTCATGATCTTCCTGGGACAACAGTGTGTACATCTACACTGTCATGATCTTCCTGGGACAACAGTGTGTACATCTACACCGTCATCATCTTCCTGGGACAACAGTGTGAACATCTACACTGTCATGATCTTCCTGGGACAACAGTGTGTACATCTACACTGACACCATCTTCCTGGGACAACAGTGTGTACATCTACACTGTCACCATCTTCCTGGGACAACAGTGTGAACATCTACACTGTCACCATCTTCCTGGGACAACAGTGTGAACATCTACACTGTCATCATCTTCCTGGGACAACAGTGTGTACATCTACACTGTCATCATCTTCCTGGGACAACAGTGTGTACATCTACACTGTCACCATCTTCCTGGGACAACAGTGTGTACATCTACACTGTCATCATCTTCCTGGGACAACAGTGTGAACATCTACACTGTCATCATCTTCCTGGGACAACAGTGTGTACATCTACACTGTCATCATCTTCCTGGGACAACAGTGTGTACATCTACACTGTCACCATCTTCCTGGGACAACAGTGTGTACATCTACACTGTCACCATCTTCCTGGGACAACAGTGTGTACATCTACACTGTCATCATCTTCCTGGGACAACAGTGTGTACATCTACACTGTCATCATCTTCCTGGGACAACAGTGTGTACATCTACACTGTCATCATCTTCCTGGGACAACAGTGTGTACATCTACACTGTCACCATCTTCCTGGGACAACAGTGTGTACATCTACACTGTCATCATCTTCCTGGGACAACAGTGTGTACATCTACACTGTCATCATCTTCCTGGGACAACAGTGTGTACATCTACACTGTCACCATCTTCCTGGGACAACAGTGTGTACATCTACACTGTCACCATCTTCCTGGGACAACAGTGTGTACATCTACACTGTCACCATCTTCCTGGGACAACAGTGTGAACATCTACACTGTCACCATCTTCCTGGGACAACAGTGTGTACATCTACACTGTCACCATCTTCCTGGGACAACAGTGTGTACATCTACACTGTCATCATCTTCCTGGGACAACAGTGTGTACATCTACACTGTCATCATCTTCCTGGGACAACAGTGTGTACATCTACACTGTCACCATCTTCCTGGGACAACAGTGTGTACATCTACACTGTCACCATCTTCCTGGGACAACAGTGTGTACATCTACACTGTCATCATCTTCCTGGGACAACAGTGTGTACATCTACACTGTCATCATCTTCCTGGGACAACAGTGTGAACATCTACACTGTCATGATCTTCCTGGGACAACAGTGTGTACATCTACACTGTCATCATCTTCCTGGGACAACAGTGTGTACATCTACACTGTCATCATCTTCCTGGGACAACAGTGTGTACATCTACACTGTCATCATCTTCCTGGGACAACAGTGTGTACATCTACACTGTCACCATCTTCCTGGGACAACAGTGTGAACATCTACACTGTCACCATCTTCCTGGGACAACAGTGTGTACATCTACACTGTCACCATCTTCCTTGGACAACAGTGTGAACATCTACACCGTCATCATATTTCTGGGACAACAGTGTGTACATCTACACTGTCACCATCTTCCTGGGACAACAGTGTGTACATCTACACTGTCATCATCTTCCTGCGACAACAGTGTGTACATCTACACTGTCATCATCTTCCTGGGACAACAGTATGTACATCTACACTGTCACCATCTTCCTGGGACAACAGTGTGTACATCTACACTGTCACCATCTTCCTGGGACAACAGTGTGTACATCTACACTGTCATCATCTTCCTGGGACAACAGTGTGTACATCTACAGTGTCATCATCTTCCTGGGACAACAGTGTGAACATCTACACTGTCATGATCTTCCTGGGACAACAGTGTGTACATCTACACTGTCATCATCTTCCTGGGACAACAGTGTGTACATCTACACTGTCATCATCTTCCTGGGACAACAGTGTGTACATCTACACTGTCATCATCTTCCTGGGACAACAGTGTGTACATCTACACTGTCACCATCTTCCTGGGACAACAGTGTGAACATCTACACTGTCACCATCTTCCTGGGACAACAGTGTGTACATCTACACTGTCACCATCTTCCTGGGACAACAGTGTGAACATCTACACCGTCATCATATTTCTGGGACAACAGTGTGTACATCTACACTGTCACCATCTTCCTGGGACAACAGTGTGTACATCTACACTGTCATCATCTTCCTGGGACAACAGTGTGAACATCTACACTGTCATGATCTTCCTGGGACAACAGTGTGTACATCTACACTGTCATCATCTTCCTGGGACAACAGTGTGTACATCTACACTGTCATCATCTTCCTGGGACAACAGTGTGTACATCTACACTGTCACCATCTTCCTGGGACAACAGTGTGTACATCTACACTGTCATCATCTTCCTGGGACAACAGTGTGTACATCTACACTGTCATGATCTTCCTGGGACAACAGTGTGAACATCTACACTGTCATGATCTTCCTGGGACAACAGTGTGTACATCTACACTGTCACCATCTTCCTGGGACAACAGTGTGTACATCTACACTGTCATGATCTTCCTGGGACAACAGTGTGTACATCTACACTGTCATGATCTTCCTGGGACAACAGTGTGTACATCTACACTGTCATGATCTTCCTGGGACAACAGTGTGTACATCTACACTGTCATGATCTTCCTGGGACAACAGTGTGTACATCTACACTGTCATGATCTTCCTGGGACAACAGTGTGTACATCTACACCGTCATCATCTTCCTGGGACAACAGTGTGAACATCTACACTGTCATGATCTTCCTGGGACAACAGTGTGTACATCTACACTGACACCATCTTCCTGGGACTACAG